>NW_012108797.1:124481-162806 GCF_000951045.1 Mandrillus leucophaeus | reverse complement strand
AGAGTTTAGTCTACGGCAGAACACTAACCGGTCTTTATTGCCCCCTTGTGGTTGAAAGTGGAACTGTTTTTATCTCTGCATTTATATTTAACACAAGGCTTCAGAATAACCTGTTTATTACAGCAATAAACTCAATTCAAACCAGTCATTCGACATCATGCAATTAAAGCAGCTGGATGAATGAATATTTTTTATTTTTTATTTTTAGCAATTCTTGTATCATGACGACCGAAGCTTAGATTCATAACCTTTTTAAACAAAAGCAGTCTCAAGTATAATCAGAAACAAAGAACAAATCAAATAAGCACTTCTCTTTCACATAGTTTTCTAATTTATCAGAACATAACCTTTTCTATAATATGGCAGTATATTTTTAAAATACCATAAACAAAATTAAAAGGCAAGAGCTATGGGAGGGCATTGCAGAAAACCAACAATGTGGATAAGATCAAAGGTTAATACCCACAATATAAAAAAAGATTTCCTTGGAATCAATAAGAAACAAAAAAGAATGTTCCCCAACCCCCATAAGGTCCATTCACTCAAGGAAAAATAAAAATGGCCAATAAATATATAAACAATTACTCTCAAAGAATTAAATAAATGTAAATGACAACATGAGATCGTGTTTTCACCCATTGGACTGCACATATGAAGTTAAAAAGGAAGATAATAGTCCATACGTTTGGGTGTTGGAAAGATAGTTCTCCTCTTATTCTACTGGTGTTGATGTCATTTGGGATAAGTTTCTAGAGGCCAATTTGCCAGTATACATTAAAATTAATAAAAAATTCATACTCTTTGACCTAGAAATTTTACTAGTAGGAAATAAACAGAGGTGAGAATTAAGATTGATATTAAGGAACTTCACTGCTGCTTTATTTTATGAAAAGAAGGCAGCTGTAAAACAACCTAAATGTCTAGCAATAAATGCTTTATTAAATGTTTAGCAATATGGGTAACTGTGGTAAACCCTTCAATACAATATTATGCAAACAGCAAATTACAGGACACACCCTTGGATATGTCGTTTCTAAGGCAGCCAGGAACAATGTAAGAGAAAAGAGATGATATGAGCCTGTTTCTTGCTTCCTCATGAATGCACCACAGGAAGGCATGATTTGTATTTTTACTCTAATCAATATAGCTAACGTTGAACTAAGAGCTATTTCTTTCATTAAGGCAGCATTTCCCAATTCTTTTTATCAATCAATTAACTAGAGGCTGCACAGCTTGGCAGGTCTGATTAAAATTCAGGAGCGCTATAGTGAGACCCATTACACATTTACCCATAGTTCATAGAGCACGAAAGGAACTGGCAGATTACTTAAAAATACACATGCTTGTACACACAAAACCCACCGTTTAAAAAGGCTTTTATATATAACTGAATCATCATTCTCTGTGTTTCCTTGGAGAAGGCAAAGAGATTTATGAAGACACAAAGATCACTGCAGCAGTTCCTATATGGCTACAGGTGACGACACCACATCTTGAGCTGTGAAGATACTTGTTTTCACTGGGAAAATATTAAGTAACTTCTTGCCCCCTTAAAAAAAAACCCTTTCACACATTATTACCACTACTATCACTAGCAGAATAAGAGATCCTTGCTCACCAGTTTTTGCAAGCATATCAGTAAGAGGGCATTTAATAATTTTTCTTTTATTTCGTAAACATGCGTAGCTTTTGTCATTATCCCTTCCTTCTCTTAAAGAGAAAGTAGTAAAGAATGAGAGTTCTTTTGGTGATGGAAACTTGAGGAAATTAAAGTGACCAGTTTGGAAAAATAAAACATTAGTGAATATCCCAAATCATGCACATTATAGTTTTATCAAAAGGTGTATGCTATGGTCTGAATGTTTGTGTCCCCCTCCCAAAATTCATAGGTTGAAATCCTAACCCCCAATGTTATGGTATTATAAGGAGATGGGGCCTTTGGAAGGTGATTAGGTCACAAGGGTGAATCCCTCATGAATGGGATTAGTGTCCTTATAAAAGAGGCCCAAGAGAAACCCCTTCCCCCTTCCACACAGCTAGAAGGTGCCATCTGGGAACCAGAAATCAGGACCTCACCAGATTCTGAATCTGAGGATACCTTGATTTTGGACTTCCTAGCCTCCAGAGCTGAGAAATAAATTTCTGTAGTTTATTGCCTACCAAGCTTATGGTATTTTGTTAAGGCAGGCCAAATGGACTAAGACAGTATATTACAGTTTATCTGCCCTAAAATCAAGTGTAAGAAAAACACTGCACTGTAGTAAATTTTACATTTCTACAGCAAGGACAGAAAAAAAGTGAAATGATTATCTAGATCACTGAGGAAAAATATTGCTGCAAGATCTACTTTGGGTCACTCAAATGAAACCAGAGATGTCCATCCCACCTCCCAGCTTGAAATTACTCGAATCGATACCTCAATTTTCCAGTGTGTTTTAAAAATACAGTTACAAGATGGAAGACAAATTATGTATTCCACACCTTCCTCTTTCTGGAAGGACTATCGCCAAATCATTTCCAAAAAATGAGACCATACTGTTTCTTAAGACATCATGAGGAGATTTCCCACTGGGTTATGAATCAGGCAGAAAAACAGCAAGGACAGGAAGTTAGTATTCTGTTTTTACAATATCAGTTATTGGCCCCGGCGCATTGGCTCACACCTGTCATCCCAGCACTTTGGAGGGCCAGGTGGGTGGATCACTTGAGGCCAGGAGTTTGAGACCAGCCTGGCCAACATGGTGAAACCCTGTCTCTACAACAAACACAAAAATTAGCCAGGTGTGGTGGTGGGCGCCTGTAATCCCAGCTATTAGGGAGACTGAAGCATGAGACTTGCTTGAGCCCGGGAGGCCGAGGTTGCAGTGAGCTGAGATCAGGCCACTGCACTCCAGCCTGGGTGACAGAGAGAGACCCCATCTCAAAAAAAAAAAAAAAAAAAAAAAAAAAGTCAGTTATGAATGAGCAAATCCTTATTAAGTGGCTTATAAATCTATGACTTTCTATATTCTAAAAGTTGCATCATTATAGACTAGTCAAAATGATTTGGGGTGCTGCATTTGAAGCATGGTCTGATAATGTGTTAAATTACAATCCTCAGAGATGGAAATGGTACATGTGGAAAAAAAAATCTGTTTCCCAACAAATTGCCCACCCCCAATTTCGACTGCCCAAAGTTGCAACAGGCAAAAGTAGACAGAGAAGAGAAGAGAGTGAAATCTGTGGCAGATGGAACCAATGTAATGAAACTATATACGCTGTGGAAAGACTTGTGTCCAATTTAAAAACTGCCATTATGTATATTCAAGTCATTGGGTGCTAATATATTTTTAAAATCCAATATGTGAGAGGCAAGAGAACAGAATATTTAACAAAATTATTCTTTGCTTTTCTTATTTGTTTCACCTATATTTTCATGTTTTCCTAAGGTCTGGACAATTCACCAGTCAGGAAAATAAAGGGAATATGTCTACTCTGTTTATATTTTGCGACGGTTTAACATTTATTTTTTTTTATGTAACATTGTTTATTAAAATTTTTTTCCTTTTATTTGTATAAATTTAGGCGGCACAAGTGCAGTTTTGTTACATGGATATATTGCAGATTGAAATCTGGGCTTTTAGTGTACCCATCACCAGAATAGTGTACATTGTATCCATTAAGTAATGGTTTTAAATTATAATAAAGAAAAAAAGTGGAAAGTTAAGATTCAATTTCCAGTCCCAATATATATCATGCATTAGAAAGTGGTTGAGCCCATGAGTTTGAGGATGCTATGAGCCATGATTGTGTCACTACACTCCAGCCTGAGCAATGGAGAGACCTTGTCTCTAATAACTAAATAAATAGAAAGAAAGTGGTATAAAATAAAAAGGACCTCCCTGCCCCAATCTTTAGAGTTTGCTTCACAATCAGTATAGCAGTATCTGATCACTAGGTAGTGGCTGCTTGGAGTACCACATGAAACATGATCCAGAGGCCACATCCAGTGCAGCCTGAAAGAGTGACTTGATTAATAAGTACTGTCCACCACACCCACCCATTGCTCAAAAAGACAAAGGGAGGGAAGAAGCACAAACATTGTGTGTTGGTTATTCAAAATGCACTTTTTATTCACTTTAACACAGATGATTTTTTACAGTCGAAAGAAAATATTGGTACACAATTTTGAGATTCTTTTTTAGCAGCACCTGCAACAAGAGGATTGTGGAATACCTCAGAATAAAGTAGAGATGGCTGGGGCAGGCACAAATTAACCTGATATTCATCAATCCACTGAAGACACACGGAATCTGAGGCCCCTGAAAGTTAGCCAATACATGACAATAAACTAAATAAATATTCTGTATGATGTTTTAACAGACCATTGAAAAAAAGTATAGTCCTAATTAGAAATATATTATTCCAAAAATCTAGTGTTCTTAAAAAAACACCTATTGAAAATATTACACTGCACATTCTAGGGTACACAGTCAATTTCTAAACCTATATGCACAGTTCTTGGTACTCACAGATTTCAGCCTTTGGTGTTTTTTAATCTTACCCAAACTATATGTCAGCACCCCACTGAGTGTTGCTTACCCAAATGCCACTGTTTATGTCACTTAATGTTGAATGCTTTCATTAAGATATTGAGTGGTAATTTGGCAGAAAACAATGGTATGGCTAAGAGGAAAGGGGCTCCAGTTGATAGACCAATAAGATTAACACTTGTCTTAGATGGACCCATGTAATTTTTTTTTTTAACTCAAATGACCACATGCCACTCTAACAGAGACAAGTACTTTTGTGAGTTGATGGAGGTCTTTATGATGAAGACCTGAGATCTACAAATAGAAACTAGTATAAGCAGAGTGCAAGTAGAAAGAGAAGGCCCCAGGTCTCATGCACTTGAAAATAATTAGCATTTAACAGTTCTGACGTACAGATTTTCACCCTAACATGATTGTAGCAAAATGATCATAGAACTTGGAAACCAGTGTGGCTGGCTATAGGCATAGGCAGGATAGGGACCAGTACTTAAGAGCTGTGGGGCCCCAGTTCTGGCTTTGACTTCTGGCATCAAAGTTAATTGAACAATGGGGTAAGGATTATATCTTAATTGGAAATATTGAGTATGACTGGGTTGAAATACTGTCCTCTTTTTTCTATTTTGCCAATATGTCCCAGAGCTCTTAAAGCACAAAGGTCCTACATGTAAGTAAGGCTGATTCCATATGTGGCTACAATGGAGAGTTCTAGGCTGTATTCCTATGAAAGCTCCCACCCCCTTCCTGGCCTAGGTCTCTTTTTGGGGTAATTTCTGTCTGTCACTATTTTTTATCATAGATGTTTTAAAGTACAGATTAAAATCTATGCAGGATAAACAGATCAACCAAGAAGAACCACACTGCATATTCATAATACAGTATATAACTGGCAGTCATGGTAATCAAAAATTGTCAAACCATTTTTATATTTAACATGGGAGCTTTAAGATGTTTTTTATCAGTGCACATAAAGATTACTCAGAGCTCAAGAATTTTTCCTGCCACAGTGCAAAAGCAAAAGGAAGAGCTATGTAGTTGCTGTTAAAGATTGATCATAGAATGGTTTGAGAATTTTAAAAGTCCCTCTCCATAGTCTTAGCTGTTATCATCAGATAAATCTAACCACAGCATGGCACTGATGTAATTTATAGATTCATAGAACTTAGAGCCAGAAAGGACTTTATACGGAACATGTAGCCAGTACAGAAAATCTTTTTATGGTATTCTAACAGATGGTCATCCAGTGAATATTTTCAGAGGCAGGGAGCTCATTATTAAGGCAGTCCATTCCACTGTTGGACAACTCTGATTATGGGAAATTCATTCTAACACTGGGTTAAAATCTGCTCTTCTGTCACTTTCAATGTCCTAATTAGGCTAGTTTAACATACAGTGCAACATATAAGAAACCAGTTCCTTCTTCTACAATAAATATTTGAGTTAAGGAGCCCTGTGAGAAAAGTTCATTATCCCCCAATCTTTTCTGAAGCCTTCTCCATGAGCCCAGCATGTTGGATCGAAGGACCATCTAAATTATGAGCAGAGAGCACTGCATCCAATTTCATATACTAAGCAGCATTGCTAAATTGGTAAGAGGTTGTCAGAGAAGCAACATCTCTATGCAGCAAAAGTAGACTTAGGAAGGAAAAGCAGACCAACCATTTATTTGCAAAGGTGGTTGGCATATTTAAGCATAATCCATTCATTAGTATCCTATGACTTCAAACACAAGAAGTATAATCAATTGCCAGGGTCATTAGAGTATCTCTTACTGAGATGGTATTTTTTGAAAAGCTCAGATGGGAGCAAACCATACATAAGGATTTAAACAAGTCAGTGTATATCATTATACTTTTGCACTCCTAATCATTACAACTTCTTTATAGTTCAAGCCTAGGAATCCTTATTTGCATTATTATTTTTATTGTAATACAGCTCAAAGTCTGATTTTTTCCCCTTTGGCAGAAATGTCAGAAACTGCTTGGCAAGAGTCTGATAGTGACATTTGTTAGTTGATTAATGGAACACTTTAAGAAATAGTTGTAGCTCTTTAACTCCTTCATGCAGCTGGGTTCTAGGTCTAAACTGTGATTTAAAAAATATTTAACTGTCTCAGGACTAAAACTTTCTGATACGTCCTGAGACACACATGAAGGGGAAATAGCAGAAATTACACAAAATACACTTGGCTTGATAGAGCTTTTTCTTTCTTTCTTTTCTTTCTTTTTTTTTTTTTTTATAGATCTACACTTCAATTTGAAAGGCTCTGTTTCACAATCAGAACCTTGTCTCTTACCCTCTTGTGTGTGTGTGTGTGTGTGCACTCTTAGAGGGGCACAGTTATTCTTACACTACTGACTGACCAATTTGGGGCACATTTTTGAAAGGCTCCCTATCTTTAACAGCACGAAGACCCTGCTTTGGAGCCACTGTTCAAGTCAATGGTGTGACCCAACATGCAATGCTCCAGCTGTTCCTCTACAGCCAACACCTGCCTGACAGCTTCTTCAAAGGCCACTGTCACATTAGTATCATCTTTGGCACTAGTTTCTAAATAAGGGTAATCCCCATTCTCCATGCACCAGGCTTGCGCCTCCTCAGTAGTCACTTGCCTATCCTCTTTGTCTACCTTGTTACCCAGAACTACAAAGGGGAAATGCTCAGGGTCCTTCACATCTGCATAGTAAATAAATTCTTTTTGCCAGTTACCAAGATTCTCGAAGCTCTGCCGATCATCCACGCTGAAGGTCAAGAGGCAGCAGTCTGCTCCCCTGTAGAAGGGTGTCCTAAGGCTCTTGAAACGTTCCTGCCCTGCAGTGTCCCAGATCTGGAGGGTTACAAAGCGTCCATCTACCTCCAGATCTCGATTTAAGAACTCTACCCCTATGGTGTGAAAAGCCTGGGAGTCAAATTTGTTGGTTACATAACGGTTCATAAGCGAACTTTTCCCAACTCCACCATCACCCAAGAGAATGACCTTTAAGAGCAGGGATTTCCCACTCATTTTTGCAGCACCAGAAGGGAAGGAGTTTGTAACCAAGAGAACCTGAAAATAAAAGGAAAAGTAGGAGGGAAACAGTTAAACCTGAAACTGAAATCAACTTCATAGCAAATTTCTCTGAATTATGAGGCCTTCTCATTCAACTTCTCTTGATTTATGCTCATTATTGATGTAGTACAGCAGAAGAAATAAAACTAATTTTGCATAAGGGGAAAAATAGGTCTTGTTTTTCTGAGGTCTTTTGTCGTGCCAGGAAAATGGCTAAGTGCCATGGGTAAATGGACTAGCAGATGGTTCTGTAATTTGGTTCAGTTCTGACCCTATTCTAGGAGAGGAAGCCTAGAACAGGAATGCCACTCAAATGTGTGACAACTTTAGCTTCCGGTTTGGACAGTTCCAAACAATAGGCAAATGGGATGAAATTGACTTGGGGGTTGAAGTCTGCTCCTGATGGATACAAGAATTACTGAGAAGAGAAAGCTACATAAACTGGATTCTTGATTCTGTTGGTAGAGGTCTGGGCCAGAATTAGACTGGACCCCAGAATTTGAAAGAGAGAACAAGGTTTCATTTCTTCAGGCATTTACCCCATTATACTTGCATTGATAGGAACACCCTCTCAAGTAATTTTTTTCTTCATGGAACAATGGCATTTAAGTTGATGATAATTGATTGATATCAATATAACAGCTGTCATGAAGGAAGGAAATCTTGAATAGCTTATTAGTTTTTGGATTTAGGTTTTAATTCTATAATAGCAACACTTGAAAACATACTGTAAAATTTAAAGTGCTAATGTTTATACAGTAACCTACTTGTTACCTCCACAACATGTCTACATATGGAATACCTACAATGTATCTTAAAATAAAAAGATCAAATGCTTACTGAATGAATACTACCTTTTCCTATATTCTGTTAGGTACTTTCACACTAGACCTATTGTGGGAACTCAACAGTGATGAAGTTAATTGGATGATATTTATACAATAGACCCAAAGGGATGAAAACGAACCACCAATCAAAGGAGTGCATGCAAAACAGTTTCTGGAAGCACACATATTTGAATATAATTTTACAAAATTTAGTTTCCCTTAAAACGATTTTGGAATGCCTGTGTACTAACTATATATTTTTCTAATATTCATTTTTAAGAGATCAAATATTAAAATATCCCAAATCCACAGTGTGCCCCCTTGAAATACCTACCCAGTGGGTTTTTGTCACAATTTAAATATTTTCCTTTTTTTCCTGTTGTTGTTTTATTCTTTCTTTTTAGGGTGCTATAAAACAGAATAGAAAACATTATTTTAAAAAATCTATAATAAAATAATGTTAAGTCTATATATAAAAATACATTCAAGTCAGAAAAAAAGAACCCACAGCAACCTGAGGTAACCTATAGAGGGTGCTTTTCAAAAATAAAAGTTCAAAATACTACCTAGGCTTAACATAAGCAAAATAATTTTATTCCAAGAACTTTAACTTGTCCTAATTTGTAATTTATATAATTTTTTTACTTTTTATATTGTCTCTCAATTGAATTCTCCATTCAAAGTAAAAGCAAATTAAAGAAAGTATACGATATTCACAATAGATGACATTCAGGAAAAGGAAAGTACAGAGCAATCTAAGATATGTTTAAATCCTAAGTCAGAGATGAAACTTCTTCCTTTTATACCTACCAACGTTCCCATCTCCAAGAAAGTTGTTAGTGCACTCACCAGTCTGTCTCAAGGTTGTCTCTGCAATTGATTCCACATAATTAGAGAGCAGAAAAAAGTGTTTGTGGGCTTCCTGTTTACAATAAAGTATATTATCTTGGCTAATTATTTTATTAATTAGTTTAGGTCATTTCTCTTTTATTTATTATTTTTTAAAATTTGAGACAGGGTCTCATTCTGTCGCCCAGGCTGGAGTGCAGTGGTACAATCATGGCTCACTGCAGCCTTGACCTCCTGGGCTCAAGTAATCTTCCCACCTCAGCCTTCCGAGTAGCTGGGACTACGGGCGCGCACCACCATGCCTGGCTAAGTTTTGTATTTTTTGTAGAGATGGAGTTTCAACATGTTACCCAGGTTGTTCTCAAACTTCTGGGCTCAAATGATCTGCCAGCCTCATGTTCCCAAAGTGCTGGGATCACAGGCGTGAGCCGCTGCACCCGGTAGGTCATCTGTCTTAAACACCAGTTTTAATATTTAGCTAGTGTTACTGAATTTAAATATACATTCATTTAGTATTATAACATTATGGCAAGAGTCTTATTTAAGCAGCATCAAGAGTACTAGTCTAAGAAGAAAAACAGTGCCTAGATCTGTGTAGTGTTATTTCTTACTGAGGAAGAACGAAGCTTTAAAAAAAAAAAAAGAAACTGCTGCTTAATAATCTCATGTTATTTTCTAAATACAGATAAAACTTATAATAAGGATTCATTAGATATCTAAATCAGTAATTATGAATTTAAATAATATCTCCTAAATGGATAGGCTTTATACTCCTTCTCGGTTTATATACATTCTACAGAATTCTCAAGTTTCCTACAATTCCTGATTGTTGTTCTCTTTTTCCTGCTCCCAAATTGCTGTCTTTGGAATTAGCTCAAGTAACAAACATTTCTTTAAATGGAGATGAAACAAGTGTTAGCACACTTTTTATTTTTTTATACCGGTCTGTAGGATAATTTTACAGAGCAGAACTCTTGAACTCTCATTTTAAAAAGTAACAGAAGTACAAACTTGGGCATGATTCTGATGGCATTAAGCATCCGTGCCACATGAGCTTCCTTAAGTTCCTAGCAAACAGGTGTTCACATCATTAAAAGACTCACTGACCCTATTCTCTCAGTTGCAGATAAACTCAATAGACAGGTCAAGGACTGAGTGAATATGGAAACCAAATGCTCAGCTCCAGGAATAATGATGATGTATTAATAACTGTCTGAGATAATGCTGCAGTTGCTTGTGCATTCCCTATTTGGTTATGTGCACACATAACTTCTGGGCCTATAGGCTCTATGCCAAGGAAAAAAGAGGAAAAGCAATGTGGTTCAGTGTCAAGAGCACTGAGCTAGCTGGCAGCAATCAGGACGCCAGGGTCTTCCTCACTGTTACACCATTCATTTATTTCATGAACTTGGGCAGGTCATTTAATCTTTCTGTTTCAGTATCTTACATAAAAATAGAGCAGATACTACCTGCCCTACTTAACAGGATTTGGGGGAGAATGAAAAGTTATGAAGTTTGCAAAAATTTGTAAGCATGTTTTGAAAAATTTGGTTTGAGATTTTTATTCCTCTGGCTCCTCCACATCCTTTCATGCACTGGTGCGGGCCTTATGGCTCTGTATTAACCCTTCTCAGAAAGGGCCTGCTAGTGAAAGTATAAGAATTCTTCCTTTTCTCTTTCTTCCATATTTGAGAATGCCTTGTTTCTCAACAAGCTTGAACATCCGCATATGGCACAGAGTCTCAGCATTGAAAGGACCTTCAGGGTCTTCTGGTCCAATCTTGCTACTGATATTTGAGAAAACACTATAGTGCCTATTGTGTGTTGTGTCCTTACTAAGGAAACCCTCCACTTTCCTCTACTGTCTCCAATTCCCATTTATTTGCTAGAAGGAAAAATGAATACAGTTTAGATTTGTCTCTTTGCCTTCATTCAATCCTGCTGATTTTCCCTTGAGGTATCATTTTTCTAGTCCTGTGCTACCATCCTCATTTTGGCCCACACCTTCTCACATCTAATCTATTGTGAAAGTTCTCTCCCTGCTTCTGGTTTCTTCCCACCCAATCTACTTTGCAAAGCTTCATCACTCAAACATCCACTGGGCGTAGATACCTTTGAGAATTAATAAATATTTAAGGCAAGGTCTTGCCCTCAGGGAGTTTACAAATTAACATGCAAGCTCAGGATCTCATTGTTTACAGTTGAAATAATATCATTATACTGCCTTATTTTGTTAACAAACTGTTCCTGTCTTTCTTACATGATCAATTTTAAATTCCTGGATAGTAAGCTCACTGTTTGTTTACATCTTTGAAGCCCCTTCAGTGTGCAGCACCAGGATCCTCCACGGAGATAATAAATATTTGTTTACCAATTAACTGATTAGGTAGGTCCCCAGAATCAATGCCTCTGAATTGATACCAAGGTACAATAGATCCATAGTTCTGTAAGATGTCCAAATACTATCATTTATAAGGTGACTAAAGAGCAGAAGTTATGAACTTGACTCGATCATTTTCTGGATGGGACGTAATGGGAATTCCACCTGTTGAAAGTCAAGGGAAATGCTCGAGTTTTCCTCCCCTTACTCATACATTTAAAAATAAGTATATACATTTCCCCATTCCTACCAAAAACAAGAGCAGAATAATGATCTCCACTTGATGTTGTCGGTGGGCGCTAGCATCTCCACAATCATTCATCATTGTTTGAAAATGAATGTGATGTCCTTTAGTACGTACTTAAATTAAAAAGAACTAGCACAGTATAAAAGTAAATGAAATCATTTTTTCCTCCCCCAGAATATGCCAGATTTAATCCAAACCTTTAAACAAGGTAGCATTAAGCAGGCAAATGAATTCTTTGATAACACTAAATATGTAAATAGGAAAGTCAAATGCCTTATGCATCCCTTATGGGTCCTCTATCGGGCAAGCATTTGGACAAAAATGCTTATTCTGATTTTGATCCCATTCAGAGAAAGATCTGGCTCTAACTGAGTCAAATATTAGAGAGATGCAATTGCCCTTTCCTACCCCCACAAACTCATTAATGAGCATGCTCTAAGGATAGTTTATTGACTTTTTTTTTTTTTTTTTTTCCCATCAGGGTCTCAGTCTTGGACAGAAAGGTGAATTAGGAATTTCTGTAACCAATACTCCCCAGCTCTTTGTTCTTTAACACACTTGAAACCTTCTGAATCTGCAGTGCCTGCATCCACAAAGCCTTATTTAAATTATTGTATTTAGTTGGGAATGCTTAGAGGTGGGGGTGGAGGTGGGGGAGGAGGCAGTACAATGAAGAAAAAGAAGTTGAACCTTTGAAAATAGTACATTTTAGTATGATAATGGAGAGAAGAGAGGCAGAAAAGCAAATTGGCATCAGTTCAGTTGCCATAGAGTGGAATGATGCTCAAAATCAGTAGTGCAGATTGCTCGGAGGCCAGTCTTGAAAGGCATGGGTACTGCAGGGCTCGGTAAGGGAATAGCAACTGGGGAGGGCTAGGCACTGGATGAGAGTGGCACTGTTGGAAGTCTGTACAGGGGAGGAACCATGGTTGGACCTGTGGGGAAAGCCCATCTTGTGGCGACACACTGGTAAGGATTACTCAACTCACTGTTGAATACTGGTACAATAATTGGAAATACTGCACTGAAGAATTGGGCGCAGCTATCTTTATGTAAAATTCAACACGGATGAGAAATGATCGAATGTTTGAGTGTGTTTCCAATACAACCCAATACTTGGCGTTGGTGGTGGTGGTGGGTGCTTCGTAGCGGGGAAGCCCTCTGACGCACTGGATTCATTTTGCAGAGCTGACAAGTTATCAGCTACATCCATGCCGACTCCAAATGCCACAGCTGTCATGCCACTGAAACGCTATTCCTACATTCATGCCCACATTTATATTCTATATGCAACTCAAAGGGTCCAATGTGGAATTTCACGTCTAACCTTTCACTCCTCACAACGACAGCTCTAGGGCTATAAGCCCAAAGGCACACTAGATAGCAATTTAGCATCGTCCCCAGGCCACGTCTTCCCCAGTAGACTGCCCAGGGACAAATAGGTAGATAAGGTTTGGATGACATCAAGCGAGCTGAACACAAGGAAAAGAAGCTTCCTTAGGAGACGAGAATGCTGGCATCTCTACGACAGGGGCACTGTTAGCATGACGGACCTAGAAAGTGAGATGTCACACATAGTCCCAACTACCTCCGACCCAGGTCCTCTCACCTCACCCCCAGCTCTTAGACAGAGTCGGCTGTGGCGCATGCGCACTGAGCCACACCCGCTCCCCACGGAGCCCTGCGCCTCTCTGCCCGGCTCTGGCAGCAGCTCGGGATTACTCAGCAACGCCCCCCTGCACTGTCACCTGCCCCCAACTCCGACCTCGGGAGCGGCTCAGTCCCTTTTCCCAAGCTATGAGTGGTCATCGGGATCAACTACACTTTCCTTTCTCCCTCTTCTCACAGGCCCCCCACCTCCCGGCCTTCCGGGTCCTCCAGCCCCTAGCCCCTGTTCCTGCCCACGCACAGGCACCTTACCCAACACAATGGGAAGGAAACAGTAGAGGGCCGCGGGTGCCAGGTAGGTCAGCTCTGCGTGCCGGGAGTCCGGCTTCTTAGTGTCACCGTCACTGCTCCTGCTGCCTCCTCGTTCTCAATGGGGCAGCAAGTGCGGCTTGGACCTCGGTGGCCTGACAGCTGCAGCTCGCGCCCGCTGCTGCCGCCGCGCAGCGTCTCGCGCCCGCGCCCGCGCCCGCCAGGGGGAGGGGGCGGGGCCCGCGCCGCCTCCTCGTGCCCCTTTCTTGGCGCTGGGGACCCAGTGTAGCTGCCTCCCGCCCTCCGTGTGGCAAGCGCTCCCTGGCTCGCCCACTCTTCTTTCATGCTCATCGTCCAACCCTGGTCTCCCTTGTCCTCCTTCTCCTCCCCTAGCCGATTACTAGGCGCAGTGGCAACAGACCGTCAAATATTGCTCTCCCACTTAGCTCCTCTGCAGCCTGGGGCCTAAGCCCTCAAGCAGGGGTAGCCACTGCCCCACTTACTGCAATTACCCTCTGATCTACCTCATTTATCCTAGCTCAAAATCCTTTAATTTTGCCAAGAGGGTAGTACATACACCCTCTTGTTTCAAATAACTCAGGAAAACACATGATCACAACACATTGCTAGGCCCTCTAGCTGGCTACTGCTCATGAAATTCTCAGGCCATTAAAAAAAATGTCTACATCTGTAGAGCAGACATAGAGGACACACTGCCCTTTACTCTTACCAGGTAGGGTTCTAGAGGGCCACACAGGGAGCATTACTTGAAGTTCCCGGAATTGCTGCTGGGGCAGAATTCGATGTTTTAATTGTGCCTAGCCGACCAGCTAGTCTCTTCTTGTTGTTTTCTGTAGCCCTCTGGTACCTCCAACTAGTTTGTGATTTTTTTCCCCCTGGAATTGAAGAAGGACAAAGCTTCTGAGGTCATTTAGCCTGCACTCCACCTCTCTGTCAGGCAGATCCATCTCTGAAGCTTCCCTATTTTCTGAAATCCTGTGCCCTTGTGGCACAGGCCCTCACTCATCTCATGACCCCTGCAGGCCCTCACACATACCCACTACTTCCATCTAGGCCACTTTTCCTCTATCTCTTGACAAGGCAATCGTGCGATCAATCTCCGCAGGCCCCAGCTTAAATGTCACTTCTCAGGATAACCTTTCTCGATAATCCCAGAATAGAGATGATGCCCCAGTTTATACTCTTGTAGCCTCCTGTAACTTGCTGTGTTTTTCCTTCATAACACTTACCTATTTTTGGTGGTACATTTAAGTGTATGATTATTTGGTTGATGGCTGTCATCCCTACTAAACTATAGTGGGGAAGGACTATGAGGTCAAGGACAACGTTTATGTTCACCCCCGTATGCACAGAGCCTAGGGCAATGCTTGCTGCATAGGACATGCTCAGAAAATATTTGCTGAATATGAATGAATGCTGTATCACTAATAATGGTTATATTTAAATAAAATAAATGGATGTAGCTGAATCTCGCGTGCTCCTATTTAAACCAATCCCGTTTCCTAACATACACTCTAAAACACTCTTCTGATGAAGAAGAGATTCACACAATCCTCTAAATCAATTTTTCCGCATACATTTTAGTCTATTAAAAAACTATTGAGCATGGGCCCCAATATATGTATATGGATTTATAGATTATATACATGTACTACCGTACATGTATACATTACACATTACTTTAAACATACATTTTAATGAATAAACATTAAAATACTCCAGCACAGAAAATTTAAAAGAATGAGAAAAATAAATATATTGATGTTCCAATGTTTTCTTTTTGCACCTCAATAAATAGTTTTGTGAAATGCTTTAAATAACAATCCTTCATATTAGAGTAACTCGTCTTTAGATGTAACAATCTAGACTACTTTTTCATTTTCTCATAGATGCCATTTTCCAACAGTTTAATCATCTCTGAGAAACCCCCAAACCTACTGGCAAGTTTTAAGGATCTTTTAGTTTCCAAGCTACCTCGTTCTGTAGTCAGGATCTCACAACCGCTGAAAGCACCACACATTTAGTGAATGTTGGAACACCTAAGGGTGAGAAAAATCCTTTGTTAGACCAAAGATTACTACACAGAAATCCTATATTAAAAGAGTCTCTAGAGGCCACTTAAAAAGCAACTACTATTGTCTGCCTAGAATGGAAGCAACATGACTAACACTAGTTGTGAGGGATCAGCACAAAATGGACAGCACAAAGATTCAAAGTAACAGCTGTGGATGGTTTTGTGGCTCTCAGATATTCCCAATGGTCAATCATTGAGACCTGTCAAATAGCGTCCTCCACACATAATAAAAAATTCTATTTTTATAACACAGTTATACACACACACACAAAATAGAATTATAGTGTAGTCAGTAGATAGAAGGCCAAACCAAGATTGCGTTTGGAAACCAGAGATAGAGTTACCTTCAGAGTCTCTCTCTCTCTCTCTCTCTCTCTCACACACACACACACACACACACACACACACGCTTTTCAACATTCAATGAACAAGATCTCCCAAAGTCTCATCCTGATCAGTTTGAAATAGATTGACCTGAGCTTCAGGAGTACATAATTGTAATGTGATTAATTTAAAAGTACAGCTTCGTCCAGCATTCACAAGTTGTTACGTACAAAAGGGTTCCGTGAAGCATTCAAATAAGTGTATAAACACTGCATACTATTTCCCTTCCAGAAGAGTCACGTTGCATATTAAAACATTAATGTCTCTTGGAGTCCTGAAGTAAAGAAATCTGTTGTGTTGTTTTTCAATTCTACATTTCCAAAACTTTTGTGAACATGAATTTCTTTTGTTTATGGAACATCTATTAGCAGGACTAGAACAGCTCAGGACCCAATTTAGCAACTGCTGTCCTAATCATTAATATTGAACATGTTCATAGGCCAAAGTATTTGTCATCTTTGGCCTAGAATATTTATGTGGCAACTATACAGGTTATATTTTCCAGATAGTCCTGATTTCAAATACTTTGTCCTATTGTCCTCATTTTTACAACAATACTCATGAGATCATCTAATGTTTTATTCAGAAATTATGGCAGCAATAGGTATGTAAAAAGGAAATTAGACAGTAAGAATTTGTCAACTATTTACCTATCATTGTCCAAGAGCAAGTCACAGTTTCTGGTGATACAATATTTTTTTAAAAAAATCATTTGACACAGGGATACTCTTATGGAATAGGAATACTTTGCCAGATTTTTCATAGCCTGAAGGAAAGACCTCTTAAGATTATCCAATTATGGAAGGCATCAGAATGAACTCAGTTTTGTCATTTAAAAAACATTTTTAAGCTCTGTCCACTAAAAATACTTAGAAACAATGAACATCTCAGTGCCCAAATTCACCTGTAGTGCCCATAGGATGGTTCTAAATGCTATTTCCTAATAAAAGGACCCAGGATTACTTAAATAAATGGCTGACTTCAGATATGTGGCAAGAAATGTCCAAGATGAACATAAAATCTCTTGTCACACCAGATAGCAAGGAAGCTAAAAACACTATTAGAGTTGAGTCAAAAGGACTTGAAGAGACTGTCATCAGTCAGACATGGGGCAATTTGAGCATCAGTAAAGATAATAACTACAATGGATTGAAATATAACAAATATGCTGTAATCCCAGCACTTTGGGAGGCCGAGACGGGCGGATCACTGGATCAGGAGATCGAGACTATCCTGGCTAACACAGTGAAACTCCGTCTCTACTAAAAAATACAAAAAAACTAGCCGGGCGAGGTGGCGGGCGCCTATAGCCCCAGCTACTCGGGAGGCTGAGGCAGGAGAATGGCGTGAACCCGGGAGGCGGAGCTTGCAGTGAGCTGAGATCCGGCCACTGCACTCCAGCCTGGGGGACAGAGCGAGACTCCGTCTCAAAAAAAAAAAAAAAAAAAAAAAAAAAAGAAATATAACAAATATGTTTAAATATACAAATTCATAAAAACACTTAAAAACATAATTGCTCAATTTGGCCAAACCTAGAAAGCCAGCTCATTATTTTAAAACTGGTAAATAAAGAGAATGACTCGAACATTTAACCTGCTTTTTTTTTAATACAAACTTTTCCTTGGTGTAATGAAGGAGTTGGCGAGGAAAGTGTTTTAAAAAGATTTCCAGCTAATAAATTACGAAGGAATGATAAAATTACAACCTTTAATGAATTAGTGGATCTAGGTAATAATAATTAATGTCTTCTAACATTACAAAAAGAGTATTAACCATATATCATAAGCCTGTTGATGGAAAAACATAGCAGCACATAGAAAGCATTTTTTTGTCAAAAAATGCAATTTGAACCCTGTCAAGCTCCTAGATATAACTGTGAATTTTTAGAAAAATACAAGGAAAAATATGTTAACATTGTAGTGATGTAAGTAACAACATCCAGACTTAGGTTTAGAGTGCAGGTGTGTGTGTGTGTGTCTGTGTGTTGAGGGGGAGAAACTCTGCAGAAAAACAACATGGTTTCTTCAACAAATACATTTTAAGAGAGAATCCAAAAATAAAAGTTCAAAAGAATGCATTTACAATGACATCAAAGAGAATGAAATATTTAGAAGTAAATTTTAAAAAAGAAGTGCAAAATAAAAACAAGTGCAAAAGTAACACTCTTAAAAACACAAAACTTTGTTGAAAGAAATTAAAAAAGATCTAAATAAATGGAAAGATATCACATGTTTGTGGATTGAAAGACAATATTTATAAGGTGGAAATACTCTTCAAATTGATCTACAGATTCAACGCAATTCCTATCAGAACCCCAGCTGGCTTCTTTGTAGAAATTTCCAAGCTGATCCTAATATTCTTATGGAAACTTAAGGAACCCAGAATAGCCAACACAATCCTGCAAGAGAACAAAGTTTTAGGACTCAGGCTTTTCAATTTCAAAACTTACTACAAAGCTACAGTTACCAAAATAGTGTGGTACTGGCATAACGCTAACGTGTAGATCAGTAGAATGGAATCGAGAATCCATAAATGAACACATGTGTCTATGGTCAATTGATTTTCAATAAAGCTGCCAAGGCCATTTAATGGGGAAAGAATAGACTTTTTTCAACAAAGTGTGCTGGAATAACAGGATAGCCACATGGAGAAGAATGAAGTTGGACCCTCACCTCACAGCATATACAAAATTAACTAAAAATGGATTATACTATAAAATTGTTAGAAGACAGCAGTAGTAAGTCTGGTCTTGAGTTAGGCAATGAATTCTTAGATATGACACCAAAAGCAAGGGCAACAAAAGAAAAATAAAAAAATAGGACTTCATGAAAATGCAAAACGTTTGTGCTTCAAAGGACACTATCAGAAATGTAAAAAGACAACTTACAGAATAAGGGAAAATATTTACAAATAATATACGTGATAAGGAAGTTACCTAGAACATATTTTTAAAAATCTTACAACTCAAAGGTAAAAAGATAACCCAATTTAAAAATGAGCAAAGGATCTGAAAAGACTTCTCCACAGATGTACAAATGATCAACAAGCACATAAAAAGATGCTCAGCATCACTAATTATAAGGGAAATGCAAATCAAAACCACAATGAGATGCCACATCACACTTATTAGGATGGCTATAAAAAGTTAGATAATACCAAGTGTTGATGAGGATGTGGAAGAAATGAGGAGCATAACATTCATACACTGCTGATGGACTGTAAAAACGCTGCAGCCACTTTGGAAAACAGTCTGACAGTGTCTTAAAAAGTTAAGCATAGAGATACCATAAGATCCAGTAATTCCACTTCCAGTTATAAACCCAAGAGAAGTAAAAACAAACATCTACACAAAAACTTCTACATGATAGTTTATTGCAGCATCATTCACAACGGCCAAAAGGTGGAAAAATCCCAAATGTACATCAACTGATGAATGCCTAAATAAACTGTAATATATCCATACAATGAAATATTATTCAACCTTAAAAAGAGATGAAGTACTGATACAGGCTATAACACGTATGTATCTTCAAAACATTACGCTAAGTGAAAGAAGTCAGTCATAAAAGACTGCATCTTATATGATTCCATGTATATGAAATGTACAAAACTGGCAAATGTATAGAAAGAGAAATAGATTAGTGATTACTTAGGACTAGGAGACAGGTTAGATGGGGATGTTGGGGGACTGGTAGCTAAAGAGTAAGGAGTTTCTTTCTTAGGTAATGAAAATGTTCTAAAATTGATTGCTGTGATGGTTGCACAACCTTGTAAGCATGCCAAAACCCATTTAACGATACATTTAAAAGGATCAGTGGCACAGTATGTGAATTCTATCTCAATAAAGTTGTACTAAAAGAACTCTAAGGGGGAAAATAAGAGATCTGGAAGTGGAGCCTATAGACAAATCTATAGATTAAAATAAACCTAAATAATTCCTTAGGGTTCTCTTTTAAAGCTAGCCTGAACATTGCCTCTCCATTAAACTCTCTAAATCATTAAAACAACAACAACAACAACAACTCTAGCAACAACCTAAGAGACACATTAACCAATTGAATGTTATTTCCTTTCCTCGAGAGTTCTAATCCTTATTTATGTATGGATCAAACAAGCTTAGAAAAAAGATAGTCAGGAAAATTTGAACACTGGCTGTATATTTTATGATATTAAGTAATTGTTCATTTTCGTTCAGTTGTGATAAAGGTATTGTGGTTATGCTTTAGAAAAAATTCTTATTTTTCAGAGATACGTACGGAAATGCTTGTGGCTTAAGTGACGTGATATCTTGGATTTGGTTAAATAGTCTGGTGACTAGTGGTCGGTGGTAGAGGTTTAGATAAAGCAAGGCTGGACAGGTGTTGAAACTGTGTGATGGGTGTATACACGATTATAGTATACTCTTTATTTTTGCATATATTTGAAATGTTCATAATAAAAGAAATATGAAAACGGATGATTTGATTCTATTTGCTTCAGCCTATGCTTGCAAGATCTCCTCTGACTATTGTTACTTTGGTGCATTAATTCTGGAATGGGTTATCTAGAGAGTGGACATGAGAATCCAAGTCTCTGTAAAAGATGATTCCCCATTGTACATGTGGATAAACTGGGCACATGACCATCATGAGCTTGATTAACATGTATCAGTCTTCTTTAAGCTTTTGAAACTTGCAAAACTAAGGATAATATTTTGGCAGTTCACCAGTTTTCCCATCGTTTGAAGTCCCCCTTTAATAGAAAACCTGCCACAATCTGGTATCTTCACAATTCACTATATAGACTCTTGGTTTTGCAAGGATATTAGAGATCATCTAATCCAGTGATTCCCAAACATAGCTGCATGTCAAAATCACATAGAGGATTTACCAAAAGTGCAGATTCCAGATCCCTGCTCTTGAAATATCTGCAGTGGGGCCCAGGAATCTATATTTTTAACAAATTTTTAAGGGAGTTCTACTAAGCTGGCCCATATTCAAGCATTTAGGAACCATGGATTTTTTTCTAGCTTCTCATGGATTGCAGGAATTCCTTCTACAACTCCTTTACTTGTGGGCTTAGCCTCTGTTTGAAAAATGACCTCAGGAGTAGCCCATTCCATTATTTAGATAGTTTGCTTTGTTAAGAAGTTCTTCCTTATAAAGTGATGAAATCTGCAACCTCTAACTCCCATTCATTTTGGTACTAGTTCTGAACTCAGAGATGGCAGAGAGGTTTTGTAGAAGTCTCTCTTAAAGAAAAATAAAGTCAAAAATACAAGTTTCTTCTTTGAGGATGGTGAGTAGCTTCTAAAGGTAGGCTGCTTGTCAGCAAGAATGCAGGTTAAGTAGAAAAAATTCAAAGAAAATACAAAGCTTAGTGCATTGTGCAAGAAGTCATTGTTCACTAAGACACTAACAATTTCTCTTTTTTTCCTCCTTTGTTTTTGTTGCCATGAGTCCATAGAAATGCATTTTTCTTTTAAAAGATAATAATTTTTTAGGGCTGAAACATTCAGTATTTTACTTTCTTTTCCTTTTGAGAACATTACAGATCTATTGTTTCATAGTTTTTCCAAATGCTGCAAAACATTGTTCAGATGAATATTTAAGTCATAATGTGATGTTTTGTGTGAAAATTAATGTTTTAAAAATTGTGTTGGCTAATGTAAAACATCCAAAGTAAGCCTGTGCAAGTTTTATTAAAGAAAGCATTGTCTTCAAAGCCTATAAAATGTCAGTTTATCTAGATACTAAAGTTGTAGTTAAGATAAAATTTCATCTTCCTATTGCCTTGGAAATAAAAATGGTTTTCCTAAATTTTATATACAGTATAAAAGTTTGTTGCTTAATTATCTTTGACAGCTCCACCTAATTTGCCAATTTAGATCAATTGATATGTACTACCTAGATTACAATGGGAAAAATGTTGTGATATCTGCTGTGGGGATAGGAGTAGGATGGTGGCAATCTGCACACCATCTACTAACCAGTGCAATCCCTCTTCAACATAACAGACCTCCAAATATCTGGGCCGCTCTCATATACCCTCTAAGTTTTCTTTTCTCTAGGTTAGGCATCTGCGAGAAGACACTAACCAGTCTTCGCGTGGACCTGGTTTTTAGATAGTTCATTTTTCTCTTCCCTACCAAACACCCACAATTTTGTCACTCTTCCTCTGGAAATATGGTGCCTAAGCATGAGGTCAATACAAATATGTTTCTACCACACATATAATATTAACAATCATTTCTGACAAGTTACTTGTCTTGCCTTGTCAATACTTGTTTTGTTTCATTTCTGGTCATTTCTCCCATTTGTCATGGTCATATAAAATTATTATTATGTATTTTAAGATTCTAGCCTTCTATCCCAGTTTGGTTTCATTTACAAATTTAGTGAGCATAGATAGATAGATAGATAGATAGATAGATAGATAGATAGATAGATATATTTTTTTTCTTTTTGAGATGGTGTTTTGCTCTGTTGCCCAGGCTGGAGTGCAATGGTGCTATCTCGGCTCACTGCAACCTCTGCCTCCCGGGTTCAAGCGATTCTCCTGCCTCAGCCTCCCAAGTAGTTGGGATTACAGGCGTGCACCACCACGCCCGGCTGATTTTTGTATTTTTATAGAGACGGGATTTCACCATGTTAGCCAGGCTGGTCTCGAACTCCTGAGGTCAGGTGATCCACCTGCCTCGGCCTCCCAAAGTGCTGGGATTACAGGCGTGAGCCACTGCACCCAGCTGAGCATGTTTGTTTTTTTCCTCCTTCATTTAAGTAATTAATTCATCCATCTAATCAACAAATTTGAGTGCCTATTCTGTGGCTGACTCTGCTCTAGAATCTAGGAGTATGATGGTGAGCAAAAACAGGCACGGCACCTGATCTCCTGAGTTTACAAGCTAGTGGATAGAAATCTAAATGCCATAATGTGTATCGGACATCAACAACATCAAATAACATCAGTTATTACAACGAGGAAGCTGGGGCAGTGCTGTCTTGGAAAACCATAAGGATGCTTTAGAGGAGAAGTCTTGGAAAACCATAAGGATGCTTTAGAGGAGAAGCAGCTCTGTTTAGATGGGAGATGTTTTCATTGACCTGTAATTCACTGTAAAATTTAACACTTGCTGAAAAAAATAAAGTTTTACTTCCCTATCAAAGAAAATATATTCAATCTTCTGTCAGTGCAATAACCCAAACACTCAAGCATTCAGTTCCTAGAGTAGGAAATACTATGTATAAATTCTATACTGTAGATAAACAGCAGACATACAGTACACTAAGCCACAGACTGGAAGGGATGCTGAGTGATTCATAGTTATTGTTAATTAAATTTATTAAGGGGGCTAGGATAGAATATGGGTGAAATTTGTTTCTATTGCTACTTGGAAGAGGCAGTTGACCTCATGGAAAATGCATGGAACCAGTTGTCAGCATGCCTGGGTATTGGTGCTGGCTAACTTTGCCATATAGGATATATGAGAACTCTGCTAAATCACTTGACTTCTTGGCCACAATTTCTTCATTATAAAATGAGACTAATATTACCTACCCTGACATCATTATTATGTTACTGGGACCAGCTAACTGAGACAAAGTCCACTAAGCACCTTGGAAAATGAAAAGCAGTACAAATATAAATTTCTTACATTAATTAGTCATTGTGTTTTAATTCTAGACAGGGTAGAAAGATGCCATCCCCATTAAAGAGTTCTGTACTTCTTCCATAAGGGAATTTTACAATTTGTATAATGCTTTAAAGTTTTGAAAGCTATTTTTGAAAAAAATCATGACCCTCTTTCCCCAAAATCATGCCAACACATGACCAAATGAAGATCAAGTAGAAATAGTTATTTTTCTGATGAATTTCAGTCAAAGGTAAAATAAAGTAATAAAATACTTCATCTTTTGAAATACCTCTTACTGCATAATTATTCCAGTTTGTAGGAAAAGTGTATGTCAAGATCTTTTTGTTAGTATTCTACGTTGTCTATACACTTTTGATACATTTGTTTGAAGCGTTTCTAGGGCCAACATGAGCAGAAATATCACAGAAGTATTTTTTGAAATAAAAGCAAAATTTAACATAATATCACTGATTTTGGGAGGACAACTGTTGGCATCGAAATTACTGAGGATGAGTAAGTTCATGGAAAAACTCAGTCTTCAAAAATAATGAAAAGCTTCAGGGTTTGGAAGATATAACCAGTGGCCTTCAAATACATCCCTCTTTCGAGATTATCTGTCTTTAGCATTCTGAGTTATGAGCTCAATGCCTTCTTGGTCATTTGCAAGGTATCAGACAGCAAATACCAGGAAATATGACGTTACTTTGAACTTGTGCATTATATGGTATTAGTACTGGTGATGATGCCAACAGTTTAAAATAAACTTCAGGTGCACCCACTGTCCCCTTCTCTCTTTTACTCCCAACTGCTACCACAAGATAGAAGAACTAGCACACTAGAACAAGCAATGCAGATTTTGAAAAATGATAGCTATAATCTGAGCCAGTGGTCAACATCAGCCTCACTTAGAAATTGATCAAGGATTTGCATCAATTCACAGAGCATTTATTAAAAAGATCATCTGAATCTCAGTAAGACCAAGAAGCTTTCTGGCATTTTAACTCATCCTATTCCCATCCTCTCTCCTCACTTCTATGGTAACCTTGAAAACCAACAACTCACAATCGCACTGAAAACCAGCAGTCTTGCAGTCACTGGAGGGGTTGGAACAGGATTGGAACAGTTTCAAAGCCTCATTCCCAGAGAATTGTCATTATTTGACTGGTCTGGCAGTTTCCTGGAAATCCCCACTCACAGAGTTTCTCTGTAATTCACCTGACTCAGAGCTTGCTCATAGCAGAATACTCTTTTCCTCAGAGCATTTGTCTAAAACAACCAGTAGCAATTGTTTAACACTGCAGTTGCCTGTGGTAATGATAACAATGGGAGAAAACAAGAAATTGACATAAAAACATAGAAGGAAAATCTGAGGAGTGAGATGTCTGTAGGTGGCATTAATCATTTCAATAGACACAGGAAAAGTAGCTGACAAAATCCAACACCCTTTCCTTGATTAAAAAAATCAACAAACTAGAAGAATAAAAGAAATTCCTCAATCTTATAAAGGACATATATGAAAAACCCACAGTTAGCATCACACTTAAGGATAAAAGACTAGATGCTTTTCATCTGAGGTCAGGAATAAGACAAGGATGCCCACCCTCATCTCCAACTTAACTTTGTGTTGGAGGTTGTAGCCAGGGCCATTAGGAAAGAAAATGAAGTAAAAGGCATTCAGATTGGAAAGGAAGAAGTAAAACTATTTTTATTTACAGATTACATGTTCGTAAATACAAAAAAATCCTAAGGAATCTATTAAAAAACTACTAAAGCTTGCAAAGAACCTGAACAGACATTTCTCCAAAGAAGAATAGACATTTCTCATAAGAAAACATAAAAATGGCCATCAAATATGAAAAATTGCTCAACCTCACTAATCATCAGGGAACTGCAAATCCAAACCACTATGAGATATCACCTCATACTCACTAGGATGGCTATAATGAAAAAGACAAGCGATAACAAATCTTGGTGAGAGTGTGAAGAAAGGAGAACCCTTGTGTACTATTGGTAAGAATATAGGTTGGTGCAACCATTATGAGAATCAGTATGGAGAGTCCTAAAAAATTAAAAACAGAGCTACCATATGACCCAGCAATCCTACTCCTAGGTATAAACTCAAGGGAGATGAAATCACCACGTTAGAAAGATATCTGCACTCCCTTGTTCATTGTAGCATCATTTGTAATAGCCAAGATATGGAAACAACCTAAGTGCCCATTAATAGATAAATGAATAAAGAAAATGTGGTACCTACACACAATGGAGTACTATTCAGCTATAAAAAGAAGACTCTGCCATTTGCCACAATATGGATGGTACTGGACTACATTACGCTAAGTGAAAGAAGCCAGACATAGAAAGAAAAATATTGCATGACCTCACTTATATGTGAAATCTTTTTTTAAAAAGGTCAAATATATAGAGATAGAGAATAAAACAGTGGTTACCAGGGGTGGGGAGATATAATTCAAAGGATACAAAGTAGCAGACATGTAGGATGAACAACTCTAGAGAGTGAATCATACCATAAAGACTATATTTAATAAAATTGTATTGTATTAGAGATTTTTAATAAATAGATTTTAGCTGCTCTTGTCACACACACATAAGAGTAACTATGTGAGATAATAGGTATGTTAATTTGCTTCACTATAGTAAGTGTTTTTCTATCTATACATATCCCATAACATCATGTTTTATACCTCAAATATAAGCAACAAAATTTATTTTAAAAATGATTAAAGGTAGTAAGTGTGTTCAGAAAGGTTTCAGAATAAAAGCCAATATATAAAAATAAATTGTGTTTGCATAGATTAGCAATGAACAATCCAAAAGGAAAATTAAGAAAACAATTCCATTTATAACAGCATCAAAAGGAATGAAACACTTAGAAATAAATTTAACAGAAGTTCAAGATGTGTAGACAGAAAGCAACAACACATCACTGAAAGAAATTAGAGAATACCTAAATAAATGGAAAGACATCCCATGTTTATGGATTGGGAGATTTAATATTGTTAAGATGGTAATACTCCCCCAACTAAGCTATGGATTGTACACATTCCCTATGAAAATTACATCTGCCTTTTTTATTTATTTATTTATTTTTTTACAGAAATCGACAAGCTGATGCTAAAATTTATGTGGAAATACAAGGGACCAAATTAGTTAAAACATTTTTTTTTTTTTTTTTTTTTTTTTTCATGTACTGGAATAACGTCTGTTGTTGGTTTTTTTTTTTAAATTATTATACTTTAAGTTCTAGGGTACATGTGCACAACGTGCAGGTTTGTTACATATGTACACGTGTGCCATGTTGGTGTGCTGCACCCATTAACTCATCATTTACATTAGGCATATCTCCTAATGCTATCCCTCCCCTCTCCCCCGACCCCACAACAGTCCCCAGTGTGTGATGTTCCCCATCCTGTGTCCAAGTGTTCTCATTGTTCAATTCCCACCTATGAGTGAGAACATGTGGTGTTTGGTTTTCTGTCCTTGTGATAGTTTGCTGTGAATGATGGTTTCCAGCTTCATCCATGTCCCTGGAAAGGACAGGAACACATCCTTTTTTATGGCTGCATAGTATTCCATGGTGTATAGGTGCCACATTTTCTTTATCTAGTTTATCATTGATGGACATTTGGGTTGGTTCCAAGTCTTTGCTATCTTGAATAGTGCCACAATAAACATACGTGTGCATATGTCCCAGTAATGAGATTGTTGGGCCAGATGGTATTTCTAGTTCTAGATCATTGAGGAATGGCCACAGTGTCTTCCACAATGGTTGAACTAGTTTACAGTCCCACCAACAGTGTAAAAGTGTTCCTATTTCTCCACATCCTCTCCAGCACCTGTGAAACACTCTTAAGAAAGAAAAACAAAATTGTAGGACTCACACTTCTTGATTTCAAGGCTTACTACAAAGCTACAGTAATCAAGATAGCATGGTACTGACATAACAATAGACATATAGACCAAATGAAGTAGAATTGAGAGTTCATACATAAATCATAAGATTTATGGTCAATTAATAATATTTGTGATACAGAAAACTTAAAAATACCAGGCATGAGGGTTAGAGTAACAGAATCTATCAAGAGAGAGAACATGGAAGACATAGGAACTTCAGATAGTAAGCTCAATTATCTAAGCAAAGAGTATTCATTCCTTGACCCTCCCCACTCCTAAGGAGATTCAGCATTGCTCTATTTAGCCAAGGTCTTTTAAGGCCTGTGGCAGAGGTTTTTGGCCTAGGGTCTACGAATAGGATCAAGTGGCTCATAAAACCTCTAAAATTCTAAATAATAATTTATGAATGTGTTAATCCCTGCATTTTTTCTAGGGAAAATTTCTACAGCTTTCATCAGATTCTCAAAGGGGTTCATGACCAGAAAAGGTTAATAATCACTCACTGAAGGGTCCTTCTCTGGGATTTAGGCCAGCCACCAGTCCTGAACTGCCCTAACTGAAATGTAACTGGGTAACTTACTTGAAGCAACTATTTGCTTAGAGCTTTTCTTGGTGCTATGAACAGATCTGCTTGACACTGGCTTTGGGGCACATTTTAAGTATTATATAATGTACCTAAATCCTACCTGGTCTTGTTCTGCTGCCATGACTTATGCAGACCTGGTATTGCCCATTACTATGATGGTCATTTCCTGCCTCATCCTGAATCCTGACTAGATCTGTGGTAGTATCACTATCATGCTGATGTCACAAGCACAACCTTTTTCTGACTATTCTGTCAGGACACTTCAGTCATCCTAGATTGATGAATTAGGAAAATTATTATGTCATTGACAAAAAAATTTATAAAGCAGGAGTGGAGGGAGAACTGCTTCAAAAGAAGTTGCTGAGTTTCTTTGTAGACTTTAAATGATGGTGGGACGTACGATTAGAAAACACCAGCCGATGCTGAGTCATTTATGTCTATTGCCTGGCCCCTGTGAGAACCTGAGTTTGTGAGCACTGGCTATAACTGAATCCTTGGGAAAATCCGTTAGGGGACTGGAGGAGAAAGAGGATTGTTTGACAAGATCAAGAAGAAAAAGTTATACAGGTGAGATCCTAGAGAAGGAGACACTGCAATAAATCTTGGATAAGGGTTCTAGAAGAGCATGAGTGAAACAATTAGCTTTGGATAAAAGGAAGAAAGTTTCCAGTATCTAATTAGAGACAGAGACTCTTGGAGTTCCGAAGACACCTAGCCCATCACTGTCATTTTCCAGGTTCATGGTATATTAAAAGAAAATAATAAAGACACGTCAATACAGGGTCTAAACATTGTGAGATGTTTAAAATGTTTATACTTAACATACTGACACTTCTATCACCACCAAAAGTTCCACATAATGTAATATAATATATTTATGAAATAAAAGATTTAAAATGTAACCAGTAATATTCTTTACTGTCTATAGTTTAGTAATAAGACACAAGTTTAAAGTTGTCTAATAAATTTCATTTTCTTTAATATTGTCAGTTTATGTTGGGAATTAGGACTAGACTTTCTGAATTTATAATCTTTCTGAAAAAACATTAAAAGTCTAAATAGAAGCCTTCAATAATATGAGACTGGTCAAAATGGTTTTTCCTTTTTTAGAGATGTGAGGCTTCTGAAACTGTAGGAATAAAAGGGATGAGGGAATGAGTATGCTGGTCTTTTTTCTGATATATGATTTATGAACACGGTATATCTTTTTTTTTTTTTTTTTTTTTTTTTTTTTTTTTTTTTTGAGACAGAGTCTTGCTCTGTCTTCAAACTGGAGTGCAGTGCAGTGGCATGATCTCGGCTCACTGCAACCTCTGCCTCCCAGGTTCAAGCGATTTGCCTGCCTCAGCCTCCGGAGTAGCTGTGACTACAGGTGCGAGCCACCACATCCGGCTAATTTTTGTGTTTTTAGTAGAGACGGGATTTCACAATGTTGGCCAGGATGGTCTCAATCGCCTGACCTTGTGATCTGCCCACCTCGGCTTTCCAAAGTGCTGGGATTACAGGCGTGATCCACCACACCTGGCCAGCATATAGATTTTTAGATCTTAAAGGAACCTTAAAACCTGATAATCAAAGCTAAATTTGGTAACTCAGATTCTCATTTTATCACAGACAAGGAAACTCAGAGAACTTCTACAAATTTATGTTACTAGTCTAGACTCAAGATGAGAAATCAAGTCCTCTTCAGAGTTCTCCAAATTTGTCTGATCATATGAATCACCAGGGGCCTTGTGAAATACGGATAAAACAAATTCTATCCACTCTGACCTACTAAATCGTAATCTTGAGGCATGGTGCCTGGGAATTTGTGTTTTAACAAGGCCCCACAGCAACATGAGTGTTTATGATCAGGTAATTTTGGGGGACATTGCATCTGGTTTGCAACTCACTCATCTTTCCATCTTGACACTTGCCCTTCATAATTGCCACAATTTATGGCATTTTAAAGACTAAAATGCTCACATTTTATACAATTAATTAGGCAGAGGGTTTTGAATAGTGAATGAAGGCAAAGTTGTGGACTTAACCTTAATCATCCAATTTGCCCTAATTTATGTTCAAGTTGAAGCACTTCAACTTTCAGTCTGTGTCAAATTATTGTGAGGTTGATTTTCATAAGGGTTCTTTTTAGCATGGCATTTGGTTTCTTGAAATCTGAAGACCTCTTGGCTACAGTTAACCCAGTGTATGCTCAATAATCTCTTCCTGGAGAATGTAAACATTCCATTATCCAGTCACCTTTGAAAAAAGACCACTTTCACCAAAAAAGAGCCTCATAACTCACATTTTATAGATGATGAAATGGGCACTCAGAGAAGCCAACTGATTCACCCAAGGTCATATAGCTGTACTGTGGCAGGGCCAAAACACAAACCTGTTCATCTATCTTGTGTTGACTGAGCATCTGCTTCCCCTGGGAAATACACTCACTGATGGGGATACAAAGGTGCAGAAGACTTGGTCTCTACCCCAAAGGAAGCCCGGGTCTTCAGTTGCAAAATAAGTCAGACAGCCTGAAGATGCTGGGCCAACACTAATGTCACTTGAACTTCATCAGAGCAAGTAGCTTTTAATTTTGACTCCCATATTTATTAAAACAGTCCTTGGGACTGTTTCAGAAGAAAGAGATGTTGCAAAGTGTTATCCTAGAGACTTGCTTTGCTTGATCTGACGACCCTTACATATATTTATATTGTCAGTTAAAAATTGGGAAAGTTCACATTTAAAAAATCTAGACTTCTGGATTATATTGAAAAAAGAAAACAAAAACAAAAACACCTCAAGATCTCTTCTTACTGGACCAGCGTTCCCTTGCTGTGATAATTCTTTGGAGGTAAGGCGCTATTGCCTACTTTATTTGGGCTGGTGCTAGCCAATTCAACATAGTTCCTAACCAGCACCTTTTACTCACTCCTACTGCTTACCCTATTCCCAAAGTAATGAAGTTGACTAAGCCTGGCAACTAACTCCCGGGGCCACAGTTGTTGTCTGAACCATGCTTGACGGCAGGTGGCAGCAGTAAGCTGTTTTATTACCGTTTCTCCTCCAAGTTGGAAGGATGTACTGCAGCCCCAATCGGCTTCAGCGATTTTTCTTTCATTCCTCTGAAAAAACAAAACGAAAACCCAAGGTCATCAGGTTTTAGTTGAGTCATATTTTGACAAAGTAAGTTATGAAAAAGAGATTTAGTGTTAGTAGTGAGAAAAAGCCCATTGTGTGTAATAGGAATCTACCAGGAAAAAAAGCTGGCTGGCTACCAGGAAGAAAAGTCTTGAAGCTGAGAGACAGGGTAAGCTGACTTGCAGCCACTAGTTGGGGAATCTCTTTCTCACACCACATAATGAAAATTAACTCAGATGAGTCATAGACCTAAATGTAAGAGCTAAAACTTTAAAACCCTTAGGAAAAAAAACCATAGGAGTAAACGTTTGTGACCTTGGATTAAGAAATATTTTTTTAGACATAACACAAAAGCACAAGCAACAAAAGAAAAAAATAGAAAAATGAGACATCAAAATATAAGACTTTTGTGTTTCAAGATACATCATCAAGAAAAGAGACAGCCTCCAGAATAGGAGAAAACGTTTGTGAATCATTGATCTCATAAAGGACTTGTATACAAAATATATAAAGAACTCTTGTAACAGCACAATAAAAAGAAGACTGACCCAATTAAAAATGGTTAAAAGATCTGAATAGACATTTCTCCAAAGTATACAAAACTTAATAAACATATAAAAAGATGTGCAACATCATTTGTCAACAGAGAAATGTAAATCAAACAATAATGAGATACCACTTCACTCCTCATGGTTAAGGATGGCTACTTAGGATGGCTAAGATACAGACAATAACAAGTGCTGACACTGATGTGAAGAAGTGAGAAACTTCATAACTGCTGATGAGATTGTAAATGGAGCAACTGTTTTGGAAAACAGTTTGGCAATTTCTCAAAATGTGACCCGGCAATTCCATTCCTTGATATACAGCCAAGAGAAATGAAAACATGTACACGCAAGAGTTGTACACGGAGATAAATAGCAGCATTTGTTAACAATAGCCAAAAGATGAAAACAACATGTCTATCAATTGGTGAATGGGTAAACAAAATGTGGTAAGCAGTGCCCCCTTATCTGTGGTCTTGCTTTCTGTGGCTGCAGTTATCTGTGGTAAACTTCAGTCTGAAAATAGTAAATGGAAAATTCTAGAAATAAGCAATTCATATGTTTTAAATTGCATACCATTCTGAGTGTGATGAAATCTGGCATCATCCCACTCTGTCCTGCCTGGGACATGAATCATTCCTTTGTCTAGCGTCTCCACACTATATGTTACCTACCTGCTAGTCACTTGGTCATCTCAGGCATCATAGAACTTATGTTCAAGTCATCCTTATTTTACTTAATAATGGCTCCAAAATGCAAGAGTAGTCATGCTGATTCAGATATGCTAAAGAGAAGCCATCAAGTGCCTCTTTTGACTCAAAAGGTAAAAGTTCTTGTCTTAATAAAGAAAGAAAAAAGATTGTATGCTGAGATTGCTAAAATCTATGGTAGGAATGAATCTTCTATCTGTGAAATTGTGAAGAAGGAAAAAGAAATTTATGCTAGTTTTGCTGTCACACCTCAAACTGCAAAAGTTATGGCCACAATGCCTGTTAAGGGCTTAGTTAAAGTGGAAAATTCATTAAATTTGTGGGTGGAAGACATCAATAGAAACATGTTCTGACTGATGGCAATTGAGTTCGGTACCATCGAGGTTTCAGGCGTCCACTGGGAGGCTTGGAATACATCCCCGCCAGATAAGGGAAGTCTACTGTGTATCCATACAACAGAGTATTATTCAGCCAGAAAAAGAATGAAATACTGATACATGCTACAACATGGATCAACTTTGAAAACATTAAGCTAAGTAAAAGAATCCAGTCACAAAATAGTTCTATTTATGTGAAATGTTCAAAATAGGTAATTATACGGCAACAAAAACTAGATTAGTGGTTGCCAGGGGCTGCAAGAAGAAATTGGAGTGACCCTAATGGATATTTATTTTTCCCCAGGAGAGTTGCGAAAATATTCTGAAATTAGACTCAGCGAACATACTAAAAGCAACTGAATTATACACTTTTAAAGAGTGAATTTTATGGTATGTGAATACAGTTATTCACATACAGTTATTTTTTAAAAAGGGAATGAGATGTTAGTCCCTTGCAGTGTGTCAGGATCAATGGTAAAAAAAAAAAAAAGTTTTATGACACTGAGGAAATATGGTTCAGTGTGGGTGATTTTTAGGTGAATGGATATGGGTTAAAGCAGCTGTGACTCTGGCTCAGACCCCCTTCTCCGGCTTTTGGAGGGTCTTTCTTATAACCTGGCTTTCTGTTGGGTTCCATCTTTGAGAAGTCCTGGCAGGAGATCTGTGAAAGGAAGGCAAAGGTCAGGGTGTTTAGTCACTCAGCTCACTCCCTGCAGAGTCTCTGTGGGATGGCTAAACTCACAATATTTAATAGATGACTCTCAGAATATCTCCACCTCTCATCAACTAACTTTGCCCACGTCCTCTCCTCCCTCCTACAGGACTAGCAGTAGTAATAACTTCACCATTATTCATCTGGGGTCCTCTACTATCCCTCGTGATTTTCCTATGCCCTACCCACATATTTCATAATAGTCCTTTTATTAAATTTTCCTAAATTGTCTCATATGAATGTGCTATCTGTTTTATTGCTACCACTCTGACTAATACACTCATTAGCCTTCACATCCATTATCTCAGTTAATTCTCACCACAACGTTATGAGGTAGATATTACTATTAACCCTGTCTTACAGATTTGCAAATATGAGGCTAAGAGATTTTAAGTAACATGCCCAAGGACCTTCTGACTCTAGGACTGTGGCTTCAATACACTATATGAATTTGTTTCCTTTTTTTCCCCACTTTGGTGGTATCCCTGCATCCAGATCCAAGCAATCTGATACACTCTGACCAGTTTATTCTTCCCAAAACATTCATCCAAGGCCCTCTAGGATCTGGCTCCTGTCTATTTTTTATCTCCCCCTGCTTCTTCACTGTACAAGTATTCCAGTCAAGCTAAACTGAGCTATTCAATTTTTTCTAAACACACCTTATTAGTCCTACCTCATTCTTGTAATCATAAGGTGCCCCAACCCTGGATTTCTCTCCTCACCCCAGTCCCATATTCTTCTCTGCGGTTTTCAATTTTCCTTTTACTTTGAGGCCCAACTGAAATCCTCCTTCCTCCACAGAGTCTGGCTAATCCTGGTCTGCCACTTTCTAGTAAGTGACCTTAAGCAAGTCATCCTAACCTCTCTGAGTCTCAGAGAGTTTGAGCGTTAAATCAATTCTTGGTCCACTGATCTCAAAATACTAATATTTACTGTTCTCAAAATGGCCACCTAGCCTAGGGACTCTTCTTCTCTTCAACAACTTGATCAAGTTTTCACAGTGTTGTCTTGTGTTAAATATCTGCCTTTTGAAAATGGTTGCATAGTATGTGAACCCCTTTCCAATTTGGAGGACTTGTCCATTGCATTTTTTTTTTTTTTTTTTTTTGAGACAGAGTTTTGCTCTTGTTGCCCAGGCTGAAGTACAACGGTATGATCTTGGTTCACTGCAACCTCCACCTCCTGGGTTCAAGCGATTCTCCTGCCTCACTCGGCCTTCTGAGTAGCTGGGATTACAGGTATGTGCCACCACGCCCGGCTAATTTTGTATTTTTAATAGAGACGAGGTTTCTCCATGTTGGTCAGGCTGGTCTTGAACTCCCAGCCTCAGGTGATCCGCCCGCCTTGGCCTCCCAAAGTGCTGGGATTACAAGCATGAGCCACCACACCCAGCCCATTGCATACATCGTGATGAAAGAAAAGGCCCTGCCTGCCACTACAGAGACCAAGAGGAGCCAGACATTCCTACTCCCTTCTCCCAACTACAGGCACATGACCTAGGTTCAGCCACATGACTTAGATGTTTAGCTCCTTCCCAGGACTTTGAATGTGGAGGAGGTGGATACAGGGACAATTGGAAATTTCTCTCTAGCCATAGTTTCACCATCCTCCACAGGCTATAGCATGGTTTAGTATTAATAGTTTGAGAACTTCAGTGTGCAACAGAAACTCCTTGGCATGATATACGTATGTGGGGGTAGGGGGGCGGGGAAGTGTCTGTTAAAATACAGGTTCCGGTGCCCTACATTGACCTGCTAAATCAGGATCCCTGGGAGAGGGGCACAAAAATCTTTATTTTTCACAAACTCCTAAGGGCCTTGATGATGCTAATACCCACTAAAGTTTGAAAACCGCAGCTCTAGGACATCTGTAGATAATATGTATAATATGTTATTCGGGTCATATTCATTCTTTCCTTCTTTACCCGTAGCTGTACAGTATCTCTCATTATTTGGTTCTACAGAAGATTAGATCTGTTTTCTCTTTAGAGTCTTTTGCTTTATTTTTCCCCTAAGAATACTCTTTACATAACCACCACCCAGCGTACGTTAAATACCCACCCCCCCACACACACATCCTGCTCTGACATGTTGAGACATAAACAGGGCTTATATGCCATCAATCATTCCTCTTATTTCTAATTCTTCTAAGAGCAGGAATTTGCTCAGCTTACATAAACCTCTTCCAAGTTCCCAGTCTTTTAAGAATTTAATTTATATTCTTGACACAGCATGGTTGCAAATGATGACAATTTTCAGTGCACTTTGCAAGACTTTTGTTATTTCTTTCACGTAAATCCTATCAATTTTATGGGCATCTTTAATTTTTTGGTTTAGTGTAAACTGGATTGATGGTATGAATTTATCTCAGTGTTTCCAATCCTTTATCATACTAATGTTAACCACTTGATTTCATAGGTCATTCTGATTACTTCTCTTTGCTAAGACATTTGAAAATCTCTCCCCAGTCCCTGATCTTTCTTTACATATTGGAGGAAGACATTACTTTCTCTGCTATAGATCTTTTCAGGGGCACGTGCATTCTTCATAAATTGGACCTTTTATTACTTTGAATACAAAACCATAATCAGCCTTCTTGCCACACCTCTTGTCTTTTTGACATTTTTATTATGATCTTGGGTAAGTTAAAAATTAACATGGGTCTCTGTTCCTACTCTAAAAGAAGAAGATTGAAATTAAGGCTCTCTAAAGGACTTTCTAGACAGTTTATGCCTACAAAGCACTGGGGAGTTAGACATCAGAACTCAGCACTGGCAAGCAAATATGAAAGTTTCAGTAAGTCAAAGCATTCTTGAACATTATAGAGCAAGGTTTATAAAACTTGCCTCATACAAAGAATACATTCAGAAGATTGTTTTTTAAATGATGATTCTCTGCACTCTCCCATGCCCATAGATTCTGATTCAGCAGGTCTGGGATCAGGACTGGAAATTTACGTTTTTAAACAAGGGCCCCAAGCAATTCTTATAATCAGGTAAGCTTAGGAGACATTACTAAAAGAATGGAATATGATGCAGAGTTCTGTTTGTAAGCTTTATTTTTTATTGAAGTATAACATACATACAAATTGCATTTTTACAAAGTGAACACACCTGTGTAATCCACACCAAATCAAGAAAAAGAATATTACCAGCACCCTAGAAGCTCTCCAGTGTGCCCATGTTCCTTAACTACTTCATCTAATAGTTGCCACAATCCTCATTTCTCCCATCCAAGTACTAACCAGGTCTGACGCTGCTTAGCTTCCGAGATCAGATGAGACTGGGTGCGTTCAGAGTAGTATGGCCATAGACAGCACAATCCTCATTTCTAACACCATTGATTGGTTTTGGCTGTTTTTGGACTTTGTGTGAATGGAATAAAATACCATGTACTCTTCTGTGTTTGATTTCTTTCTCTTACTGCTATTTTTGTGAGATTCGCATTGCTCCCTGAATGACAGTTAGTTATTCTTATTGCCATTCTGTTGCATGAATATACTACTATTTATTTATCCATTGTATTGTTGAATTGTTTCCATTTTGGGGGTACCATGAATAGTATGACTATAAACTTTCTTGTACATGTCTTCTGGTGCACAAATACACTCATTTCTTTTAGGTATATACTCAGGAATGGAACTGCTGGGTCACTGGATATGTGTATTCTTAGCTTTAATAGATACTGCCAAACAGTTCTCCAAAGTGGTTGTTCAAATTTTCACTCCCTTGTGCAGTGTATGAGAGTTCCAGTTTTTCCACTTCCTTGCCAACACATGGTTTTGTCAGCTTTTGATTTCAGGCATTTTATTGAGTATGCAGTGGTATCTAGTCATAGATTTAATTTGCATTTCCCTGATGACTAATGAAGTTGTTACTGCAGGGTTTTAAGGTCTGAAGAAAACTAGCATGTTCTCTGAAACCAATGAGAACAAAGACACAACACCAGAATCTCTGGGACACATATAAAGCAGTGTATAGAGGGAAATTTATAGCACTTAATGCCCACAAGAGAAAGCAGGAAAGATATAAAATTGACACCCTAACACCACAATTAAAAGAACTAGAGAAGCAAGAGCAAACATATTCAAAAGCTGGTAGAGGCAAGAAATAACTAAGATCAGAGCAGAACTGAAGGAGACAGAGACACAAAAAATCCTTCAAAAAATCAGTGAATCCAGGAGCTGATTTTTCGAAAACAGCAACAAAATTGATAGACTGCTAGCAAGACTAATAAAGAAGAAAAGAGAGAAGAATCAAATAGACACAATAAAAAGTGATAAAGGTGATATCACCACCGATTCCACAGAAATACAAACTATCATCAGAGAATACTATAAACACCTCTACACAAAAGGATATGAACAGACATCTCTCAAAAGAAGACATTCATACAGCCAACAGACACATGAAAAAATGCTCATCATCACTGGCCATCAGAGAAATGCAAATCAAAACCACAATGAGATA
>NW_012108797.1:123129-123731 GCF_000951045.1 Mandrillus leucophaeus | reverse complement strand
AAAAAAAAATCCAGAAGAAATGGATAAATTCCTGGACACACACACCCTCCCAAGACTAAACCAGCAAGAAGTGGAATCCCTGAATAGACCAATAACAGGTTCTGAATTTGAGGCAGTAATTAATAGCCTACCAACCAAAAAAAGTCCAGGACCAGACGGATTCACAGCAGAATTCTACCAGAGGTACAAAGAGGAGCTAGTACCATTCCTTCTGAAACTATTCCAATCAATATAAAAAGAGGGAATCCTCCCTAATTCATTTTATGAGGCCAACATCGTCCTGATACCAAAGCCTGCCAGAGATACAACAAAAAAGAGAATTTTAGACCAATATCCCCGATGAATATCGATGCAAAAATCCTCAATAAAATACTGGCAAACCGAATCCGGCAGCATATCAAAAAGCTTATGCACCACGATCAAGTTGGTTTCATCCCTGGGATGCAAGACTGGTTCAACATATGCAAATCATTAAATGTAATCCATCATATAAACAGAATCAAAGACAAAAACCGCATGATTATCTCAATAGATGCGGAAATGGTCTTCGACAAAATTCAACAGCCTTTCATGCTAAAAACTCTCAATAAACTAGGTATTGA
>NW_012108797.1:101546-119009 GCF_000951045.1 Mandrillus leucophaeus | reverse complement strand
AGCCATCCCATTACTGGGCATATACCCAAAGAATTATAAATCATGCTGCTATAAAGACACATGCACACATATGTTTATTGCGGCACTATTCACAATAGCAAAGACTTGGAACCAATCCAAATGTCCATCAATAATAGGCTGATTAAGAAAATGTGGCACATATACACCATGGAATACTATGCAGTCATAAAAAAGGATGAGTTCATGTCCTTTGTAGGGACAGGGACATGGATGAAGCTAGAAACCACCACTCTGAGCAAACTATCACAAGGACAGAAAACCAAATACCACATGTTCTCACTCATAGGTGGGAACTGAACAATGAGAACACTTGGACACAGGATGGGGAACATCACACACTGGGGACTGTTGTGGGGTGGAGGGAGGGGGGATAGCCTTAGGAGATATACCTAATGTAAATGACGAGTTAACGGGTGCAGCATACCAACATGGCACATGTATACATATGTAACAAACCTGCACGTTGTGCACATATACCCTAGAGCTTAAAGTATAATAAAAAAATAAAAAAAGAAAACTAGCTAAAATAACAGCTTGATAAGCATTCCATTAATCAAATTTTGTTTTCCTGACGGCACTTAGTAGAGTATATGCCACATTTGAGTTGTTAAATAAATGTTTGTTGGATGAGTGTCCAGTGAGTAAAATAAAGGAAAGGATTCTTAACTGTTGCTTATAACTCTTCAGTTGACTTCACCAAGCCTTCAGAGCTTTGTTGAAGGGAAGAGCTGTGGAAAACCATTATTTAATGATGTAAAGGATCGCAGCTGTTCAGCGATTCAGAGTTATTTACATAAGGGGCCTAGAAGACTGCAAGGTAAGTTATCAATAATTAAAAGGCCACATTGGGTAGTGAAGAATCAGTTGAGAATTGCAGTGGAGAATTAACAAGTAGGGACTAAAATGTAAACTTCTTGTTTGTATCTCTTTAAATTATTCCATATAATGTGTATATTTCATATGTATAATTTGAAGCTAGTGAATACCACCAGTGCTCTAGTCATTTTTCAACAGATACTTATTGAACACCTACTAGATACCAGGCATTGTGTTAAATAATGGTAAAATGAAAAGAGTATAGGCTTTGGACATCAGTACACCTGGGTTTGAATCCCTGATATTCTGCAAGTTATTTGGCCTCTCATAGTCTTAACTTCCTCATTTATAAAACATAATTGTAATGCTTATCATGCAGGTTGTTGTGAGGATTAAAGAAAGGAAAGCATGCAAAGTGCCCGGTACATGAAAGGCACATAATACCTTAGTTCCCTACAGCACTTATCAGAGTGTGATTTATATTATAATAGTATGCATTCTGTCTCCCCCTTCAGATCGTGAGTTCCTTAAGAGGAGGGGGAATCCCACTCATCTTTGTAGCCTTCAGACCCTAACAGAGTTCCTGGAATGTACTGAAAGTTAAATAAATGTTTGCAGAATTAAAGATCCACTCCCTTCTGTCCAGAAACTTACAAGCCAATAGGCAAGCTAAGAGATTCACATAAATAACTATAGTAGAAGGCAGAATATAATGACTAGCATGTGAAAAGTACAAGCAAAGTGCTTTGGAAGCTGAGAAGAGGGAAATGAAAACGTCTGAATGTCTGACTGTGTAGGTCAAAGAAAGCTTCATGGAGAGACCCTGAAAGATAAGTAAAATTTTTAATAGACAAATATAATAGGAAAGACATTTCAGGCAGAGGGAGCGCTGTTAGCCAAGATTATGAAGTGTGTTATTATAAAATATAAGCTTTTTATTTTAAAAGTTTTATATTTTCAGAAAAATTGCAAAACTAGCACAGAGAGTTCCTGTATACTCTGCACCCAGTTTTCCCTATTTTAACATCTTACATTAGTATGTTATATTTGTCACAATTAATGAACCAATATTGATATATTATTATGAAATAAAGTCCTTTACTTTATTCATATTTTCATAGTTTTTATCTAATATTGTTTTTCTGTTCCAGGACCTCATTCAAGATACCACAATACATTGAGTTGTCAAGTCTAAATGTTGGGCTTCTCTTGTCTGTGATATTTCTCAAATTTTCCTTGTTCTTTATGAAGTTGACAGCTTAATGGAGTACTGGTAAGGGATTTTTTAGAATGTCTCTCAAGTGGGATGTGTCCAGTGTCTTTCTCATGATTAGATTGGGGTTACGTGTTTTGGGGAGAAGGTCACAGTGGTAAATACCATTTTCATTACATTATATTAAAGGTACATACTATCAACATGACTTATTCCTGTTGATGTCAACCTTGATCACCAGGTTGAGGTAGTATGTGTCAGGTTTCTTCACTATAAAGGAATACTTTTTACCCTCTTTTCATACTCTACTGTTTGGAAGGAAGTCACTATGCACAGCCCACACTTAGATAATTGAGAGCTATGCTTCACCTCCTTGAGAGTATCTACATAAAATATTTGAATTCTTCTGCATGGAGACTATTTATTCATCCATTTATTTATGGCAGTATGAACACCTACTTACTTTATACTTAGAGTTATAATCCAATAATACATTTTATTCTGTTGTTTAAATTGCTCCAGCTTTGGTTATGGGGAACTCTTTCAGTTGGCCTTTATATCTCCTTGAGATACCGTCATCATTGTGGGATTTTTTTAGTGCTTTGTTACGGAGAATGGTTTTGGAAACCATGATCTAGGCACTAGGCGTGCTCATTGCTACTGGGATGTTAGGTTCACTTTTAAATAATTTGCAGCAGTGGAAGAGCTTTTATTTCCTCTTCCTGTCAGGTAAGAATTTATTTGGGTCATATGTTACTTTTTTCTACTTTATGATCTGTGATGCCGTTTTTCCTTTCCCTAAGTAATCAGCCTCATTACCTAGGTTTAGTGACTTCAGAGTAGCAGGGAAAGGATTGATAAAAACCTTTATTTACACCAAATGCATGCATGTACATCACAAGTATTTTATCCTTGTTTGTCACCTGTTCAATAAGATAAGAGGGATTTTCCTTAGGTGCCAACAGCTTTGTCATTCAACTCCCTGTCCCAAGAAACAGGCACCAAAAAGTTGTTTTATTTTATTATTTGCAATTTTATAACCTATTCTATAACACAGACCTCTTAGAAATACATTTTGCAAAAACCACACTAAATTGTTCAATTTGCCTATTTTTCTTTTAAGAAAACATTTTAACTATCAGAAATAGAATGGATTTTCTGCAGATTCAAAAGAACTCCTCTTTCTCTCATACCCATTTGAAACATTTGTAGATGCAAATTTATCTAAGATTTAGATGTTATGTATCAAGCAACTACAACATGTATAGCATTTGTAGTCTACATTTTACTGTTTGACCCTGAAAATATCATGTTGGGAGACAGTTCTCCATGAGTTTTTCTTGTTCCTGCATGTCTTACAAACAAAACACCGATTGCCCTTTGTTCTGGACTATCTTTTCAAGGATTTTTATGATACGGCTCACATGACTGGAGGAACACCAGGATCCTTTGTCTCACGCTGATTTAAATAAAACAACACGGATACACGTGGAGTGATTTTAAGGAGTGGAGAGTTTAATAGGCAAGAGAGAAAGAGGCTCCCTGTACAGAGACAGAGGGAGGGGGACTCCAAGCAGAGAGAGGAAAGCCAGAGTGTGGCAGAAAACGGTTATATTAGGAGGCTGGAGGAGGCGGTGTCTGATTTACATAGGGCCCAGGGGATTGGTTTGACTAGGTATGTCATTCATGCAGCCCGCAAAAAAACTGTGCCTCCCACCCTAGCCTTTTAATATGCCAATGCAGGGTGCCATGATATTCTACACATGTGGGGATATCTGGGGGTGGCTGTGATGCTAGGCACAAGTGGTGACAAGAAGAAGGTGGGAATCGCCATATTGGATGGACTCAGTTTCTAATGGCCTGTATTTGCATATCAAAGCTTGCCGGCCTGGCCCATCAAGCAGTTTTTCTGCTAGACAAGAAATGTTTCTGGAGCTGGTTTAAAAGAAAAAAAAAAAAAAGCCTTACCAAGGATCCGTTATCCTCTCTATCTGCCTAAAATAATTTCTTAATAACTCCTTTAATATTTGTATAGGAAACAACCTTACAAGATAGGGAAGGTATCTTCCAAAGGAAGAAAGCCCAATTTGCTTATAGCCTTAGAACACAGAAATAGTGATTCCCTCTGAAGCAAAAGACAGGCATAAAAATTTTGTGTTCCCTAAGCTTAGATTTTTTTCCTTTTAATGCGACCCAGTGAGTGTGAAAGTGTCATTTTTCCCTCTTCCTGTTACCCTGTAGGAACAGAGGCTTGAAAAACCAACATGAAATGCTGATACTCTGACTACTGCTATTGCCTTAGTAATAAACAGTCCTTTGTCTCTACCCTAGGAGTACTACATAGTTTACCAGCATCTATAAAACTGTGGCAAACTAAGTTTCATAGTTATTCACAGTTCTTAACAGTTTTGATGATGAGGTGGTGATGAGTTGGCAATGATGCTGATAGAGACAAGATTTTCTATAAGAGGAAGAATGAGGGCCTTATAGGCTAATAAATGGGATTTGGGGGCAAATCTATGTGAATCAGTAGCAGCTTGTTGACCAAATTTTATAGTCAACCATGCAATAAATGGTTCGTTACTTTATTTCCTGTGAGACATTGGGGAGGTGATTAGAGGCTGATAATTGGAAAGTGAGTTTAAAGACCTCTGCATGAATAGCGGTCTGGTTGTTACTAACTCTCCTATGCAAAAGGGATGTCTTCATTAATCTGGTGGTTACCCTAAGGCCCACTCCACTATAACCATCAGCACTAAGATGCAACCTGGATGGGCATAAGTTCTTGCCCTTTTTAGACAACAGTCAGAAAACCACTGTGGCTACAAACTAAACTAAGGGAGGAGACCACCCCCATATTGTCTTATGCCCAGTTTCTGCCTTCAAAGAAAGAAGAAATAAAAACCAAAAGGCAGAAATGAAATCCACAAGCAGACAGCCCGGTGCCACACCCTGGGCCTGATAGTTAAAGATTGACCCCAACCTAATTGATTATGTTAGCTATAGATTACAGATACTGTATAGAAAAGCACTGTGAAAATCCCTGTCCTGTTCTGTTCCATTCTAACTACCAGTGCATGTAGCCCCAGTCACGAACCCCCTGCTTGCTCAGTCGATCACGACCCTCTCACGTGGACCCCCTTAGAGTTGTGAGCCCTTAAAAGGGACAGGAATTGCTTACTTGGGGAGCTCAGTTATTGGAGATGTGAGTCTTGTTGAAGCTCCCGGCTGAATAAAGCCCTTCCTTCTTTAACTCGGTGTCTGAGGGGTTTTTGTCTGCGGCTTGTCCTGCTACAAAACCAGGTGATTTTTTAAAATGTTGACTGCTTCACTTAGGAGATTGGGTTTGTGGGCAATGTAATGCTTGTTAAGGAAGAAAAGCAATAGCTGGGCCATCTTACAGGTCAACCGCTCCTTCAGCCTATCAATTCAACCTTATAACCTGGCTGCTTATAAGAACGTTTAGGTACTCTCTGAGAGATTTCCTTGAGACAACCAAACTCCCATGGAAAACCATAGATGAGGTATTTACTAGTAGTCAGGTTCTTATTGGCCTGGATTTGGTTCATGATGTTGATGACGGTGATCCACTGGAGAATGAAAAATTGATCCAAATAAATCTAGATAAATTCTGGTGACCAGCCCTGCTGTTTTAGAAAATTCTCTTCACTCTAATAGTGAAATTGGCCCCAAACTTAGAAGATGTTATGGCAATGGTGCTCTAGATGTCCTGGATTAAAGCTGACTTTAAGGCAATTTGCTGTTGTTTAAGTGAAGCCTAGGTCAGCCAGAGGATGTAAACCTCACAGTCCAAACCAGAAAGTAACGTGTCTGTTGCTATGTCTGTGGCTGCTGTTCTTGAGGCTAAAATAAATGGTGTCAGTTATGAGGGACTTGCTACTCAATATAAAGCATTAGACAAATTGAAAACATTGGAAATTCATTTGGTTGAGTCATGAGTTGCTGCCATGCCAATAAAAACTAAAAGTTAATGCAAAGCCTTGTTGAATGACACAGGGCTTCTCTTTCCTTACATGCCATCTGATCCCTCCCCATGCACCCCAATCTCAACTGTTTTAAAAATAAAAACAGAAATGTGACTGATTCCAAGGGGGATAAAAGGCCATAGACACTCATCTGAATATTCTGGGGAATTTGGGGGAGGGGAAGGACTCGAACTTCAATGGTTTTACTGGATATGGGTGCTGAAGTCACTATTCAACCTGAACCTGTGGAAGGAAAATGTGCCCAGATTCAGGTAATAGAGTTTAAGCAGGGTTTGCATTGGGGCCAGAAAAGCAATATCAGCTTCTAGGTGGGACCCTTTAGGCCAGTTCAATATACTATGATGCTGTTTCTGCATCTGAATGTATAGTAGGAATTAATGAACTATATTCTTGTACTTCTTTGTCTCATAAGTGGGGATTCACTAAATTGTAAAGAGCTACATGTAGAGAAGTGGTAGTGAGACACTTTAATTGCTTTCTTCCCCTACTGTGCCGTCCAACAAAGACAGTATAGAATCCCTGGAAGAAGAGGAATTGTCTTGACTAATACCTAAAGGCAGCAGAGGTAGTAAAAGATACAATATTTCAACACAACAGTCTTGTATGGCAAGTGAAAAAGACTAACAGAAGCAGGAAGCCTACAGTGAATTATTACCCATCAGATTCAGTTTTTGTTCCCATAGTCCCAACTCTCTAGACATTGTGACTGTAGTTGAATTCATTACATGGAATTATGCCACTTAGTGTACTGTTCTGAACATTGCCAATGACTTGCTCTGGATAGAGCAAGAGGCATCAAAGATCCAAGATCAAGAAAAGTTTGCATTCATGTAGCAAAACCTCAAACATGTATTTGTAGTCTTCCTCTAGAGATACCTAAACTTCCCTGCCATTTGACGCCAGCGAATAGGTCAGGATTTAGCATGGTGCCTCTACCCTCTGAAGTCCATAGTTTTCATGCTATAGATGATGTCCTGTTGATTGCTAAGTCAGACGCCTCAGTCTCAATAGCTCTGACTTTGGTGTTATCACACCTTTGCAAATAGAAAGGCTAGTAAACTCCAAAGAAATGTAGGGGTCTACTTGCCAAATGAAGTTTCTTGGGACAATGTGGGCAGATTCACAATGCTTAATCCCTCTGGCAATCAAGAAAAAGCTGTTTTTTCTTAAGCCCCAGGCATCAGAGAAAAAAACCTTCTTTGACTCTTTGGGTATTGAAGACAGTATGTGTCTCTCTTGGGCATTCTACTTGGTCCTTCATATTAGCTATCCTTCAAATCAGCATCCTTTGAGTGGGTCCCTAGTCAAAAGGCTGAATTGGAATCTTTTCAGTAAGCTGTGCCATGCTCTCTATCTTTGGGTCCTCACAATCCTAATGACCCCTTTAAGCTACAAGCTTCTGTGACTGATTATTTTTCCAATCAGATCATCTGGCAAAGGGAGGCAACCTATTATCCTTTGGGGCTTTGAACCCACTGTTCCCCTGATAAAGCTACCACACACGCCTCTTTTGAAAAGTAGCTATTAGCTTACTATTGGGCTCTTGTCAAAATTGAACACCTGACCCAAGGAGGCCTTGTGACTATCCAGATTGATATTTCCACTTTGGGGTGAGTCAACTTAGACTGAATGACTAATAAGGTGAGGAAAACTCAACGAGCCTCACTTTTCAAATAGAAAAGGTGAATTCAAAAATGCAGCCAGCCTAGCTCCAGCAGCATCGTGGCTTTACATGACAGAATGGCAGCTATCCCTGAGGGGGAAAATTTATTCCTCACTCTGCCATCTGAAGCAAACCCACTGGTTCCATGGAATCCTCAATTCACATAGCTTTCCCAAATTGCTGGGCCTGATTCACTTATACTTACAATAATCTGAAACCAACGGTGTCCACTCGTCTGTGACAACTGTTCAACTTCAGTTTCTGCTATACAGAGCTGAAAACGGACGCGGCCACTCTACTTAAAGGACAGAACTCAAGGTCATTCTCATACTCTGGCCAATACTGTTCTTGATGAACATTGTTATATTTTTACTGTTGTCAATGGCCTAGCTGTTTGGTCTGCCACTTGGAAAACTAGAGACAGACAGATTAAAGACTTCCCTCTTTGGGACTGAAAGCTGTGGAAACTATTTGCAGCTACTGACCACACTGTCAGAGTCACACAAGTAGATGTCATGTGAAGGCTCATTTTCTGATGAGACTGACTGTAATCAAGCTGCTGTTCAGGTCTGCACTGACCAGATTGCCAGAAATACTGCCTGTATCACATGTTCCATCAGAGACTGGGCACAAAGTAAAGGACTTGATGTTCGTATTGCAGAGGACACCACTGCATGACATACTTGTGATCCCTGCCAAAAGTTGACCTAGTTGCTTCATGGTGAGGGAGGATACCTAGGATAGGGCCCTGCCCATTTCTGGATTAGCTACATTGAACCTTTGGCCCCACCTCAAGACTATCAATGGTACCTCACCTCTATTGACACGTTTTTCACATTGTGGTACTGCTGTTCTAGTCCAACCAACTGACTCCAGCCATACTATTGTGGCTCTTGAAAAGAATCTCAGCATTCCAGACAATTTGAAATCTAACGATAGTTCATCCTTTTTGGCAAAAGAAACCAAGTGTTTAGGGAAATGTCACCAGTGGATAATGTAGCCTTCAGAACACTGCAGATATTGCTCCAAAATGAGAGTAATTTGATTACTCAGAGGAGTTTGCTGGAGGGATAACTGACTTGCTAATTATGTGCATCCTGTGGATAATTTTCTCTACAATGAGAGCCTTTCAATTAGAAATTGTGGTATAAAATTTGTCCTTGGCTTTAGCTAAAGTGATAAATGACACCACATTGGCCCTGGAAGTCATTCGGGTAAAGTTCAACTTATTGGTCAGGGTTGTTATAGAAGATAGACCTGCCCTAGAATTCCTCCTAAAGGACAACAGTAACTCTGTGAAATTACTAATATATCCTGCTGTACTTGTATTAATACTCTAGGCAAAGTGGAAAGGTCAACACAGAAACTTAAGGGGAAAGCCATTTGGCTTTCTAAGGTCGTTTAAAGGATTTGTTTAGCTGATTGGGTTTGGAATTCTGAGGGGCACGGATGAAGTCAAGACTGCAGGTTGCCCTCATCCTGCTGCTTGGAATCCTGTTGGTGGCAGCCTTAATTAAATGTTCTATGAGACAAATTGAACAGATTTAGTCCCAGTCTCTGTCAGTGAGAGTAGTCAGAGAGGCTGATGGAGTGGTATACTTATGGGGAAATTTACCAGAAGCTAAGATTGTGTAAAAATGAAGAGCAGATATTGTTGGGAGACAATTCTGCATAATGCTCTTGAGTCTCTGCATGTTTTTTCAACAAGGAGCTAAATGTCTTTTGTTTTGTATTATCTTTACAAAAATATTTGTTTAGCAAATGGCCTTAGAAGATAGAGCTAGTTTCTCCATCAGGATCAGAAAGCAGGCATGCTTTTTGTTTAGTATGATAAAGATTATGTCTTTAACTGAGGCAAAAGGGTAGGCATATTGCTGCCCATTGTGAAACATTAAGGTTCTCTAAATTCAGGGTTTGTCTCCTATAATGCAACATGTTATCCTGTAATGCATATAGATGCCATCTGAACCTCTTTACCTTGTCCTTTGGAAATTGGAGCTCTGGGAACTAGTGTAAAAATGCTGATATTCTGGTTACTTCCATAGCTATGAGTAATAAACTTTCTTCACTGGCTGGGGAGTCTCATTTTTTTTGAGACGGGGTATCACTCTGTCACCCAGGCTGGAGTGCAGTAGTGTGATCTCAGCTCACTGCAGCTTCAACCTCCAAGGTTCAAACGATCCTCTAGAAATTTTAAAATTTTTGGTAGATATGGGGTTTTGCCAGGTTGCTTAGGTTGGTCTTGAATTCATGAGCTCAAGTGATCCATTTGCCTCAGCCTCCCAAAGTGTTGGCATTACAGGTGTGAGCTACTGTGCCCCACCAGGAGTCTCATGTCTTCTACTAGCATCCATCAAACTGTCACCAGATGACTTGTTAACTTGCAAGTAGGGTAAAAATCTCAGACTTTTCTCAGTTCCTGATGAGACCCCTGTGTAGTAGGCATGGCTGTTCCCATTTTACAGATAAGAAAACTGAGACTCAAAGAGACTTAGTAAGTTGTTTTTGATGAATGTCACCTAATTGTTCTCCAGAATGCTTGTATCAGTTTAATCACCAACAGAATGTAATGTATGGGTGTGTCCATTTTTTTGCATTCACACCAATATTGGACATTATGTTTTTTAAAAAATCTTTTCCTTATAACGAAAAAAAGATAACTCATAATTATTATATGTGAATTTTAAAATTACTATTAAAGGTGAATGTCTTTTTGCCCCATGATCTCACATGGTCAAGAATTCTTTTCCACTTGTATTCTTTCTGGGTGAAAAATCCAACCAGAGTGATTCTCTTGGTGAGATGGTGACAAAAAGTTAGGCTTTCCATTTAACACAATTATAAAGGACCTTCATTATCTGGTAGTGAGGGGGTCTCCTTAGGCATAAAACAAACAAGTAAGCAAAACCAAAAACCTTGGTTATCAGCTCCTAGAAAATGAGGCCAAGGTTTAGGAATGATAACAGTTAAACATTAAACAATGGGTAACTATATTATTGTGTACCTTAGCACCATGTCAGACACTTTAACATATTTTTAAAAAGGTATTCAGTACACAAATTGAACTGAAACAAATTATCTTATTGATACTTCATTTGATACTTCATGATAACCTCATATGATAGGTATTACTGTCACTATTTTACAGATGAGGAAATTGAGGCTTAGAAATGTTCAGTAAATTGCCTAAGACCACATACCTACTAAGTGGTAAAACCAGGATTCCAACTAAGATAGGTTTGACTTTGAGACTTGTGCTAACTTTCTTCTAGTGCCTCAGCAACAACTAGTGAGCTAATATTTCTTCTGGGATACCACAGTGGAAAATATTAAAATCCTGATATTATCAGTGTTGTAGTTTCATTCATGTATTAAAATATGTAGTAGTGTTTTATTGTTTGAGATAGTATTTAGAGTTTTTTGTTTCATGTCTAAGAGAATTAAGGAGCATGGATACAAGGGGGGAGGTTAGAGTTAAAGTTTAATAAGTGAAAGAAGAAAGATTTTTGCAGTGGAGAGGGGGACCCGAATGGGTTATCCATTATCCCAGGTTTGGCTCTGGGTTTCTATGGATTGGGAAAAGGAAGGAATGTGTTTAGTCTGTGGGTTGTCTTGGAGAAAGTATGATTCAGTTTGGCCCGTGACTTTGGTTCGGGGCTAATCAGGAGTTGTAGTGATAATTTATAGGGGTTTTCAATTTGGTCTGGGACTTATCAGGAGTTGAAGTGATGATTCATAGAGGCTGGATTTACAGTCTAAAAAGGAAAGGAAAGTGTACACTGGAACCCATTGGAGTTTATTGTATTAATGTCTATAAAAGGAGAAGAAACTTTTTCCTGGGAGTCTGTTGTTTATATAAAGGACAAAGGCATTTACATGTTGAGCCTTATTTTTTTTTAATCTGAGTGAGTCAGAGATTTGTGTAAGGTTTTATGTGAATGGGCTGGAGGTTCTATGTGTGTAGCCGTGAGTATGTCTCCAGGCACAATCTTCTATGTTAGTTCTCTTATTGCTGTCCGTATTTTTTTTTTTTTTTTTTTTGACTGCTGTTTTGTGTTATGTGAGGATGGGGCACTGACCTGTCGGTCAGGGGCTCTCTAGGGACCCTTTTCTTGTTGTTTATCTAAGGCAAGTTAGTTAACTTCTCTCAGTCCTCTCTCAGGAGTGGAGACCTTAACTGTTGTTAGGGAGAGTGAGTGTTAATTATTTTGGCTACTTTTTGTTGGAGAGGGGTGTTGTGTAGGGAACAGTAGTTAGGATTTTTCTTGGGGCTGGTTTAAGGGTTCTTAGAAGAAAGGGGTGTTTATGTGTGGTTTCCTTTGTATTATTATTTGGAGTTTGATAGTTTTTAGGTAAAAAGAAATAATTTGGGTTATTAGAGGACGTGTATTAAAATGAGACAGTTTAAACTGTCCTTACAGTTTAAAAACCTTGAGGCTGTTGACATGTCCTGACAATTGGTGGTTATATATATATATATATATATTTGTTGTTGTTGTTGTTGTTGTTGCTGTTGAGACAGAGTCTCTCTCTGTCGCCCAGGCTGGAGTGCAGTGGTGCAATCCCGGCTCACTGCAAGCTCCGCCTCCCGGGTTCACGCCATTCTCCTGCCTCAGAATCCAGAGCAGCTGGGACTACAGGCGCCTGCCACCACGCCCGGCTAATTTTGTTTTGTACTTTTAGTAGAGACTGGGTTTCACCATGTTAGCCAGGATGGTCTCGATCTCCTGACCTTGTGATTCGCCTGCCTCGGTCTCCCAAAGTGCTGGGATTACAGGCGTGAGGCACCCCGCCTGGCCAATTGGTGGTTATAATTATATCTGTTAAGATTTGAGTGTATTTGGGTTTTGTTAGTTTCTTTGGTCTTATTTTTCTAAATAAAGAAACCTTTGGGTTATGGGCATGCTATTTATTTTCATTATTTGGTAGGATTTGTAAGATACTTGTCTAGAGTTAGACAAGTATTGTTTTAGTTTTTATATTATTTATTATTTTTTGTTTTTTTAAGTTATAGTTGGAGATCGTTGGTTGGTTCACAGGAATAAGTAGGGTTAGTTTAAAATGTAGGCAAAAACTTAAAAATAACTATTAGAATTTAATGACAAATGTATGATAAAATTTGAAACATAATTTCTTTCTCTTTAGTCCTCATTTTTGTTAAAAATAAATCATGATAGGATAGAATTGAGTTGTTTGTAAAATAAACTTTAGTCTTATATTTGGTTTTATTATTTGTATAAAGAGTAGTAAGAATTATACACACACACACACACACACATATACTTTTTTTTTTTTGGACATGGAATATCTCTCTGTTGTCCAGGCTGGAGTGGAGTGGCGCGATTTCAGCTCACTGAAACCTCTGCCTCCCAAGTTCAAGCAATTCTCCTTCCTCAGCCTTCCGAGTATTTGGGACTACAGGCGCACGCTGCCACACCCGGCTAATTTTTCGTATTTTAATAGAGATGGGGTTTCACCGTGTTACCCAGGCTGGTCTCGAACTCCTGAGCTCAGGCAATCCTCCCGCCTTGGCCTCCCAAAATGCTAGGATTACAGGCATGAGCCACCACACCCAGCACAGAATAATTATCTTTATATAGACTTTTAAAATCAAAATTGGTTTTGATGGAATTTTGTTACACGAGGAATTTTAGATAAGACCTTTTAAAGTTGAGTCTAGTCTTGGGTTTGTATCTTTCAATATTTATGAGTTGGGTAAACACTTTTCTTCTTGAGGTCCCAAGAACATGGGGTTCTTGCGCCTGTTAGAAAGTGACATTTTTTTTATTACCACAGGTTAGGAACCCTGTATGGGGACTGTGTAGACAACGTATGAGGCCAGTTTTTTAAAGGGCTTTTATTGGTTTTGTGAATCCAGTTTGATTTTTTAAAGGGAAATATATCTTTCCAGTCAAAGTCTTGTAAAATAACCAGTTTTAAAAATTGTGTCCTGTTGTAAAATAAAATGGATTTGTTGTATTGATGTAAATAAGTATATTGTTGTAAGTTAAGAGTATTCATAATTAGTTTCTGAATTCTAGAGGAACGAGGCAAAGAGAAATAAATATGTTCTAAATTTTGTTTATAAGAGTATGTTTTGCTTAGTTGTTTTAATTTTCTAAGTAAAAGTTAAAAACATTGTTTCAGTTTTTTATTAGTTCGGTTTATTTTGTTAACTTTTGTTCTGTTTGATATTTGTAAATGTTTTAAGTTTTTTATGAGTTCCATATGTTTTCCTGTTATTAGAAACCTGTATTTGAGAGAATTTGTTAAAGTCTTATAGTTGGTTATAAATTATGTTTTGAAGAGGATTAAAACAAGACAACTGTTTGTAAAATGTTTAGGGTGGTCACAGTTAAGACACTAGAATCCTAGACATATCTCATGGTTTTGGACAAAGAAATTTGGTTATTTCTGATTTATAATATTGTATTATAATAACCTTAATTATAATTGATAGCATATATTCATACACTAGAATCTTAGATATTTTATACAATTTTGGAACATATATTAATATTATTTATTGAAATATAATCTGAAGAAGATTAAATATCATTTTTGCAATCCCACCTACTTAAATATGTTAAATATCTTGTTTATATTTCTTTTGATGTTCTAGGTGCCCTAAAAGTTAGAGGTTAGGAAAGACAGTCTTGAAACTGAAGTTTGATTTTGGGAAGTTTGTTGAATATGTTAGAGTTTTAAAACATTTGATAATATAAAATAGAATTTTAGATTATTATAAGTTACTTATTTTGTTAAAATGACTCAAATATTTGAAAAAGCAAAAATCTTTTGTTCGTCTTTATTATTACATGAGAATCCTGTTCAAGAGAGAAAGTTAATTTTATCTTTGTACTAGTCTATTATTAAGGTGAATCCCAATTTTTAATGAAATTTTATGGATAATTTTACTTAATCTTAACCAGTTTGACTATGAGGTGAGATTTTTACAAAACTTTTATAATTTTTTACAAATTTAGTTAAAGAGTAGATTAGTGTTTTAAGAGTATTTTGTTGTGTTTTTATTTCAATGTTTAATTTACAGAAAAATACATTTAATATCTTTTTGAATTTAGTCAATGTGTTTACACAGTTTTTTGGTAAGATTAATTTTTATAGTGTTTCCACAATTTGTTTAAACCTTTTGTTTTATTTTATGTAATTTAAGACAATCTTTTATTTTTAGGCAAAATGTATATTTCTATGTCTTTTTGTAATTATTTACTAAAACACATTTTACTGTGTTTATGTACTTTGTATGTAAATCCATTTTCAGTACTCTCAATTATATGTTTTAATGGTAAGTTTTAGTAATTTTTAACTTTAATGTAAAATCTGATAAGTTGTTTTAATTATATCCTAAGTGTAGACAAAGTTTGACTTTTTCTAGTATAGTTAGGGCAGTGGCTATTTCTATATGTTCCCAGGCCTTACCCACTGTAAGGTAGGGAAGTTGAACAGTTCTTAAAGGCCAAAGTAGTTTACAACCTTAAAACATTTAGTAAATCTAGTATTTGACCTGTATAATTTAGACCACCTATCTACATTTTGAAGACATTTGTATTTTATCATTAATTTTTAAGGCTGTTTTTGTTCTTTAAAGATTAAAGTTATGTGAATTGAAAGGTACCATAGTTTTTATATTGTTTTTAAAAAATGTTTGATTCAAGTGTTTATTTTTAAAGTTAATTAATTAGTTTTTTAAAATATAGACATCACACACATAACACATATATGACTACACAAACAGAAGAGGATTCAGTAGTTCAGGGTGGAGTCTTTTAAGAATGTACCCTAGAACTTAAAGTATAATAATAATAAAAAAAAAAAAAGAAAAAGAATAGAGCTAGGAAAGGATGTAGCTTCTGGGGCATGGCTGGAAGGCAAAAACGGATTTTGAAAGGGATTTGTCTGTCTCTAATTCTAGGGTTTCTATGAGGAAAATACAGATTTTTCCAAAAAATGGGATCTGTAGCACCTTTTCTGTTTTCTCAAGGAGACTTGGGCCATCAGAAGTTATCTAAGGGCCTTTCATGTATGTACCAAGAGTGGCAAGACAGAGTGGAGAAAAGTCATTCAGTCAACTGAGAAAAAAACCTTTTCCAGAAAAACAAGATTGATGAAGAAAAAAACATAAAGACCTTTTGAATATATCTGTAGTTTGGATATCTTTTTTTAATTAAGTTGAGTGTTTTTAAAGAAAATCTTTTTTAGTAATTAAATCTTTACAGAGAATATAAACAGTGTTTCTTATAATTTCTTTTTATTAGTTTGTACCATTACCTGTTCACAATTATGTTCAGGTTCTCTAGTTTCTTTTGGGAGAAAGTGACTGGGTTTAGGCAAGGGCAGATTTTCAATTGGACTGTAGATATTTCTAGTAATAAAGTTTGATATTTGAGAAGGTGATTGTTAGAATTCTTTTAAAGAACTGTAGTCCTGTTATATTGTGTGGGGCGTAAACCGTTATTCTTCTTAACTTGGTGGCCTCTGGCACCAGTAGAGTCACTGCTGTAACTGGAGGCAGGTTGGTCATCTTTTAGTCATCAAGTCAAGTTTGTTGTTTAGGTAGTCCACTGGTTGTTGAGTTGGATCTTGAGTCTTAGTTAAAAGTATCAGGGTAATTCTCTTCCTTTTTGATATATAATGATTAAATATCTTCCGTATTGGAAGACTGAGGGCTGGTATTTTAAGTAAGGCTTTTTTTCTTAACTGGTTAAGGTTTTTTGAATTTTAGGTTCCCAAGTTAGGGAGTGAGTTTTAGATGTTTGAGGTTTTTTTTTATGAGGTGGTATAAAGGGTGAGTTATTTCACCGTACCCACATACCCATAGTTTGTAAAATCCAGTAATGTCTGAGAATCCCCTTAATGGTTTAAGAGTTTTGTGAAAGGGAAAAAAGGAAATGGGCTTAATTTTTTTCTCATCTGGTGTTCTGGTCCATTCTGATAAGACTAGACCTAGGTATTTTACTGAAGTTTGATAGAGTTAAATTATAGATTTTGAGAACTTATATTCTCTTTCAGTGAAGAAATTAAGAAGAATTTCAGTGTTTTTTTTTGAGACATCTTTGGTTGGGGCACAGAGAGTGCTATTTATATGCAGTAAAGTTTTAACTTGAGGGTGAAAAAAATCAGAGAGATTTTTGGACAGGGTCTGTTTCTGTAACTTCTTTATGATATTAGGGGCTGTTTGAGTAATAAATCTGTACTTTATTGTATTGGTAGACAGGGAGGTGTGTTTTATTAAAGCTTTTCTGGGGGGGGGAGCGGAGCAAGATGGCCGAATAGGAACAGCTCCAGTCTCCAACTCCCAGCGCGAGTGACACAGAAGACCGGTGATTTCTGCATTTTCAACTGAGGTACTGGGTTCATCTCCCTAGGGAGTGCCGGACAATCGGTGCTGGTCAGCTGCTGCTGCAGCCTGACCAGCGAGAGCTGAAGCAGGGCGAGGCATCGCCTCACCTGGGAAGTGCAAAGGGGAAGGGAATCCGTTTTCCTAGCCAGGGGAACTGAGACACCCAACACCTGGAAAATCGGGTAACTCCCATCCCAATACTGCGCTTTAAGCAAACAGGCACACACCAGGAGATTATATCCCACACCTGGCTGGGAGGGTCCCACGCCCACGGAGCCTCCCTCATTGCTAGCACAGCAGTCTGCGATCTAACTGCAAGGCAGCAGCCAGGCTGGGGGAGGGGCGCTCGCCATTGCTGAGGCTTAAGTAGGTAAACAAAGCC
>NW_012108797.1:84245-93496 GCF_000951045.1 Mandrillus leucophaeus | reverse complement strand
ATAATAATAATTAAAAAAAAAAAAAAAAAAAAGCTTTTCTCAGCCCTTCCATAAAGGCTGAGGGATTTTTATCTGGATTTTTATTTAACATAGATAGTTTAGAGTAATTAAGATGTTTGGTTCTGGTTTTTTGTAAGTCTTTTAATATGCACAATAGAAATTGTTTTTTTTTTCTTTCATTCATCTATGGGGTCACTAGGGCTCTAATTAGGATTTTCAAGGGGCACTATTTCTCTTCCTATTGGGAATTGGGATCCTGTCTCTTTTTCACCTCTTTACCCTTTCGACTGGGTTCTTTTTTTGACTGGTTATGGGAGACATGTTCATCTCCGAATGTTCCTGTTGTCTGTAGGGTTGTCTGTTTCTTGGTAGTAGTTAGGGTTTGGCTTAGGAGTAGTATACTATCTCTCCTTGTAAGATTAAATACTTGTGTTAGATTTTGGAAAGCCTTTTTATATCTCTCAGGGTTATCAGAGAACTTGTCTAGGTCCCTCTTTATTTGTCTAAGGTCCTGTAATGAGAAGGGAACTTGAACCCTAGTAGTACTATGTCTGCTGGGCATTTCTTGTAGAGGTAACAGTGAATTTAGGGGTTTGTTGGGTGGCAAAACTGGAGGAGCTGATGATATGGCTATTGGGGCCCTGGATAGGTGGGGCAGGGAGGGCACCTAGAAGTTATATTTATCTCTCTGACTTTGGGGAATTATCTTTTATACTTTTGTCTGATATGGCTGTCAAGAGGGCAGGGTTAATTTTACAATGCTTATAAAGATTTGGGTTGTCTTGCAGGGCAAAGAATGTTTGTATATAGGGAACCTTGGACCATTTGTCCTCCCATCTGTAGAAAAGATCTAGTTGTTGGATAGTATTAGAATTAACACTTTTCTGAGGAGGCCAGGCCTCCTGCCTGTCTTGTAGTTGGTTATCTTATGACCACACCCTTGTGTAACAGAATATAAGTTGTTTTTTCTTCTGAGTCTCAGGGTCTAAGGAGTTCCAGTGTTTCAGAATATGCTTGAGAGGAGTGTAGACTGTGGATGGTTTGTTACCCATCTAGAAAGATAGGGGAGACAAAGGCATCCCTTAGTCTTCTCTTTCCCTTCTGAGTGACCTAGGGTGGAGAGAAAGAGAGAAAGGGCATCTTCCTTCTCCTCTTCCTTCCCCTGTCCTCTGGGTCTTGGTAACCATCATAGGTTCCATCCATGGATGAAAGTGTGATCTTCACCCATGTATCTGGAGGACCTAGTTGGCAGCATTAGTCATGTTCACCTGTATAAGGTCCTAGTTTTCCACCCTGCTGGTTTCCTAGGCCCACTCAGCCTAAAAGCCTTCCAAGGTACCCCAGGGGTCTGGGAGAGATTATGTTGTAGTTGGAGTTGGGCAAGAATCTTTAAGGGAAGTAGTGTCTAAATACTATTCCTGGCTTCCCTTGTTATGGTCCCGGTGAAACAGTGGAATCCCAGAGACTGGGACCAATTGACTTCTAAATATAAAATCTTTTTTTTTTTTTATTTAAATCACAATGTAGTTGGATGTAGAACAGGTGCCCCAAGAGAACATAAGGATTGAATAGCTCTCCTTTCTTTGATGGGGACAGTAAAAAGGCTAAAATCTGTTTTGCCAGGATGGCTTCCTCCGGGCTATTGAAAGTGGAATTTTCTTGACAAATAGGGTATGGGGATTGATCACTGACAGAGGGACTTAAGAGAGAAAAGAATTGGGAAACTTGAGGTTTCGGGCAAAGGGTTGACAAGGCTCCCCAAGGAGAAAAATTCTATCCCACTAGGTGGTGCTATAAGGTCTGAAATGTTAGACAAAAATTCTGACTAAATTCTTTTCAGGCAAAAGTTTAAAAGAGACATCTGGGGCTTTATAGGATGTCTCCACAGCATGTCTCTTAGTAGAAGAAAATTAACTTGTTTCATAGAAAGCCTGTCTAGTTCTGTTGGACAATGTTGGCTTTTCACATGGGAAAAGGAAGAGTTTAAATGAAGGGGGGATAATTGTCCTGGGAGAAATAATCCCTCGTCTAACCCCACTAAGTGTTATCATTGGGAGATAAATAGGTCTCCAGATCCAGGTCTTGGAATTTCCCCATTTCAAGGAAACCAAGAGACAATAATTCATTGAATTGCATTTTTGATTACTAAAGCACTGACTGACTTTATCCGACAAGACTATATCACCAGGTTGTAAAAACACCCACATCATTGTATACAAAGAAGGGATAGGCGACATGATAGTCGAGAAAAGCAAGGAAGAAAATGCAATAGAAAAGTCTGGAAGTCCTGGCCCTGGCACCCGATGGAATATCAGGGACTGGAGTTAGTCCAGGGGCCTTCAGGTAACACCAAGGTGTAGCCTTGGCCAGAAGCCTTCAGTTGCCTCAGGACCTCCTTCCAGTCCCATGGGACTGCTAAGCCTTCTGTGAAAGGAAACTGGATTGGAACAGAGCCAACATTCCCAACAACTGAGAGGAATGGGGATTGAGAAAGTCCTCTCCAGTAAGCCTGTGTCCTGAGTCTTAAGGCTGGAAGCCACCCTATTAGTTATTTAATTGGCCGACAGGGGCCCAGTGTTTTGTTTGTTTCTTGAGAGGAAAAAAAAAAAAAAAAAAACAAAAAAAAAAAAACAAATCTCCAAAATGAAAGTAAAGAGTTAAATGTCCACTCTTACTCACACTTTAGATGAATCCTTTTCTTTCCCAGCCAGTGCACCAAAATATGTTGTAGTCCTGTCAATGTATTAAAATATGTAGTAGTCTTTTGTTGTTTGAGATAGTATCTGAAGTTTTGTGTCTCACATCTAAGAGAATTATGGAGTGTGGACACAAGCGTGAGGTTGGAATGAAAGTTTAATAAGTGAAAGAAAAAAGTTCTCCATAGTGGAGAGGGGGAGCCAAACGGGTTGTCCACTATGAGGCTAGGGTCTGGGGTTTTTATGTATTGGGAAGGGGAAGGAATATGTTTAGTCTGTGGGCTGTGTTGGAGAAAGTGTGATTCAGTTTGGCCTGGAATCTTGACCTGGTACCAGTCAGGAGTTGAAGTGATGATTCACAGGGGCTACTCAGTTTGGCCCAGGACCTATCAGCAGTTGAAGTGATGATTCGTAGAGGCCAGGCTCACAGTCCAAAAAGGAAAGGAAAGTGTCCACTGGACCCACCATATTCATGCCCACAAAAGGAGAAGAAACGTTTTTCTGGGAGCCTGTTGATTATATAAAGGAAAAAGGCATTTCTATGTCAGGCTTTCTTTCTTTATCTGAGTGAGTCGGAAGTTTTTGTAAGTTTTTATCTGAATGGGCTGGAGGTTCTCCTATCTGTGTAGCTATGGGCATGTCTCCAGGAACAACCACCTATGTTAGTTCTCTTACTGGTGCCCGCAGTTTGATTTTTTTCTCAGGCAGTTTTTTGTGTTATGTGGTGATGAGGCACTGACTTGTGGTCAGGGGCTCTCCAGGGACCCATCCCTCATTGTCTACCTAAGGCAAGTTAGTTAACTCCTCTCAGCCTTGGTCAAGCAATAGAAAAATGTTTGTCCTGGGCAAGAGAATGACTCCATTTTGGTGCCTTAGTGACCATGCAGGGCAAATGCAAATTTGTCCAGGAGGCCACAGGGGAAAGACTTGAACTGCAGCTAATCTGAGTCTTGGCAGAACATCTTGTGATTCTCCTAAAACATGAGAACATGGGATGCTTGAGGCCACCTCCCACTCTTCTTCTTATTTACGAGGAGCCTGTCATGAGACAGTTTCTCATTGCCTTCTGAGTTTTGATATGATATGAATTTTTCTGTCTTGCCCCCTTGGGGTACAACTGCAGGTTATAAAACTGCTTAACTGCTGCATAGCTTTGGCTCCTCAGCAATAGGGTGTCCCACAACTCAAGACGCAAACTTCCAATGGCCCCCTGTGTTTGGTTTTGGCTACCTCGGTGTGTAGGACCAGGACCACGGGGAGCTGGTTCCTCTGGCTACTCTTCCTTTCACTGTGTATGTATGTAGTAAACTTTCTAAATCTGAAAAGGGCTTGTTTCATATTTACTGGCATAATTTGTCAGATCTTGCCTTGCCTTACTTTTCTGCTCAACACTCTATAAGTAGAGTGTATCTATTTTTTCCACCTTTCCTGAGAGGCTTTAACAAATATGATCATATTCTTTAAGCAAACAGATTTATGTATAGTTTATTGGGTCTTCATAATCACCATGACAATAAAGTATTAAACAGATATGAAAACTGAGACACAGAGGGGCTAATCAATATTCTCAAAATCACAGTAAGCAGCTGAGCTCAGTCTAAATTCAGATATGGTTTTTAGTTCAGTGCTCAATATTCTTACTGTTGCACATTTATAGTATATATTACTGCTGTCAAGGTTGCTACATTTTTGATGACAGATAATTAAATGATCTAAGAATTGACCCATTGAGACAGAATCATTTCTCTTGTGTGGCAGCAAGCAATGCTATGTAATAATCTTATAATACTCTTTATATAGTTTGGCTCATGTTTCTCTAAATGTATTACTATACTTTTCCACATTGAGGTTCATCTTACACTTTCCTGACCACTCATTGCATGTTTCTGCAATTTTCCACTGCTGACTTGGCATAGTTTACTTGAACAAATCTACTGCAAAATTGGTATGTTCTCTGTCTTCCACGTCTTTTATAAAAGTATGAACTAAGATGGATCCTAGTACTGAATCCCAGGTTTTCCTACTCTGAAAAACAAAACTTCTATGATAAAATTTCTCCCTCCATCATATATAGTGAACATGTTTTTAAAAGTGGTTATGAATGTGTATTCCAGTATTGTTTGTAATAATGAACAATTATAAACGCCTAAATATCCATCAGTAGAGAATTGGATTAATAATGTATCAACTAGGCCGGGCGTGCTGGCTCACGCCTATAATCCCAGCACTTTGGGAGGCCGAGGCGGGCGGATTATGAGGTCAGGAGATCGAGACCATCCTGGCTAACACAGTGAAACCCCGTCTCTACTGAAGAATACAAAAAATTAGCCTGGCGTGGTGGCAGGCGCCTATAGTCCCAGCTACTTGGGAGGCTGAGGCAGGAGAATGGCGTGAACCCAGGAGGAGGAGCTTGCAGTGAGCCCAGATCATGCCACTGCACTCCAGCCTGGGAGACAGAGCAAGATGCCGTCTCAAAAAAAAAAAAAAAAAAATGTATCAACCACACGATGGAATACCTTGTAGCTATTAAAAATAGTAATGTAGATGCATAACTACTAATGTGGGTAAACAACTATTGTAAAATTTTCACATTAAAAATGCGACATTTTCTGTGTATTGGGATGTGCACATGGCATCCACCCAGTAAGTAGAAAAACAACAAGGAAAAACACCAAAAGTTTAAAAGTGGTTTCTTGGGGTAGTGTGAATATAGGTAAGTTTAAAAATGAAGATGTGTTTTTATAATCAGAAAAAAAATCTATTTCCATTGTGAAAAAGTAAAAATGGTAAGAATTACCCTTAATGTAAAAACGCAGCAGCTGCTTTTCAAAAATTTCAATAATTTGGAGATTGCAAAATGTTTGACAGAAGGTTTTCTTTTAATTTTAATTAGTTGCCTGCATTTAAAGATGTGAGGGATCAAACATAAATCTAAATTTCCAGCTTTACTTGAATAATCAGGAGATCCAGACAGCCATCATAGTCTCACATGGCAATTACTGGCTGAAACAGAGGGGTGGCCACTCCTGTTAGTTGGGACAGGTTCTCTTCAGTGAACCATAGTCTTTGCTTGGCAGCCAGCGCTCACGTGTGGTAACTGCCTGACCAAAGAAATATTGACTTGCAGGTGTCCACAAGCCCTTTTGTCTTCTCCATCTTCTCTGCCGCCTAATCCCCCTTCCCAACTGTGGAGCAGAGAAACCATCTCACCTTCAGCTGTGCATATGTAGACAGAAGCATGTGTGCACTCCTGTGTAAGAAAGTGTCAAGAGTTAGGTGGGAGAAAGCATACACAAACATGTCATATTTCAAAACAAAGTGAGCCTGAGGTCAGTGTCAGTAGCCAAGGTACGAAGTCAGGGAAAGTGAGAAAAAGGAAATGCAGGTCAAAATAGGCAGGCAGGTTAGCCTTAGCAAAGGTCAGAAGAGAGGGTTATTACATCTTCCCCACAGCATGCAATATACCCATGCAACAAACCTGTACATATATCCCCTGAATCTAAAATAAATGTTAAAATTGTTTTTTTAAAGAAATATGTTTCCACGTGAAATATCATGGTGGTTTCTCTCCAATACGTAATGCTTGCTTAAGCGCTAATGATAATACTTTAATCAGAATATTGAAGAAATAATGTATATATATACATGATCCAGAAGTCCAAATTAAAGGTAAAAATATATGCATACATAAAAATTTCACTCTCACCCTTGCTCCTATACACCATTTCCCCCTGCTCTTTATAGCAGCACTGTCCAATACAAATTTCTGATAATGAAATCTATATTGGCACTGTCCAATACAGTAGCTAGCAGCCACAGGTGGTGATTTAAATTTAATTTTATGAAATATTCTATATTGGCACTGTCCAATACAGTAGCTAGCAGCCACAGGTGGTGATTTAAATTTAATTTTTTGAAATTAAAACATCACTTTCTCAGTTTCACTAGGCACATGTCAAGTGCTCAAGAGCCACGCATGACTAGTGTCTACCGTATTGGACAGCACAGCCTAATAGTTTATTGTTTATCTTTCCAGAGTTTCCGTATACAAATATAAGGAAATAAATATTGGTTTTTATTTCAGATTCCATCCACTTTCCCATAATGGAAATAAAATTTACCAATCTTTGGTTTGCAAGATTCTTTCAGAAACAAGTCTTATGAATGTAGGACACCAGGCAGTCTGACAATATGCTAGTACAGTGGCCATAAATTGACAGTAAGACATACATTTTGGCCAAAAGTTCTGCCTTAAAGCTCTGTGATTTTGAGCAAGTTACTTAACTTTTCTGAGTCTATTTCCTCATCTGTAAAACGGAAATAATGTTACCTATCTCATGGGTATTGTGAGGACTAAATGAGGACATAGATATATAATTTAGAATGGTGCCTACCTAGTACATAGTGATAAATAATAGGCATATCTCATTTTATTGCACTTCACTCTATTGCACTTGGCAGATACTGTGCTTTTTATGAATTGAAGACTTGGAGCAATTCTGCATCACACAAGTCTATCAGTGACATTTTTTCCAACAGCATGTGCTCATTTTGTGTCTCTGCGTCACCTTTTGATAATTCTTGCAATATTTCTAACTTTTTCACTATTATTATATCTGTTATAGTGATCTTTGATGTTACTATTGTAATTGTTTTGGGGTAACATGAACTGTGCCCATATAAGATGGCAGGCTAAATCAGGCCTCCCTATTCCCTGGGACATAACAGTATTGAAATTAGGCTAATTAATAACTCTATGGTGGCCTCTAGGAGCTCAAATGAAAGGAATAGTCACATGTCTCTCACTTTAAATCAAAAGCTAGAAATGATTAAGCTTAGTGAGGAAGGAAAGTCAAAAGCTAATATAGGTTAAAAGCTAGGCCTCTTGTACCAGACAGTTAGCCAAGTGGTGAACACAAAGGAAAAGTTTGTGGAGGAAATTAAAAGTGTTACTCCAGTGAACATGTGAATGATAAGAAAGCAAAACAGACTTATTGCCCATATGGAAAAAGTTTGAGTGGTCTCCATAGAAATTCAAACAAGCTGCAACATTCCCTTAAGCCAAAGCCTAACCCAGAGCAGGGCCCTAACTCTCTTCAATTCTGCGGAGGTTGAGAGAGATAAGGAAGCTGCAGAAGAAAAGTTGGAAGCCAGCAGAGGTTGATTCATGAGGCTCAAGGAAAGAAGCTATCTTCCTAACATAAAAATGCAAGGTGAAGCAGCAAGTGCTGATGTAAAAGTTGCTGATGCAAAAGTTCTAGATTATCTAGAAAATCTAGCTAAGATAATTGATGAAAGTGGCTACACAAAACAACAAATTTTCAATGCAGACAAAACAGCCTTATATTGGAATAAGATGCCATCTACTACTTTCACAGATAGAGAGGACAAGTCAATGACTGGCTTCAAAGACTTAAAGGACAGGCTGACTTTCTTGTTAGAGGCTAATGCAGCTGGTGATTTTAATTTGAAGCCAATTCTTATTGACCATTCCGAAAATCCTTGGGCCCTTAAGAATTATGCCAAATTTAGGCTGCGTGTGCTCTAGAAATGAAACAACAAAGCCTGGATAATAACACATCTGTTTACAGCATAATTTACTGAATATTTTAAGCCCACTACTGAGACCTACTGCTCAGAAAAAAAGATTCCTTTCAAAATATTATGGCTCATTGACAATGTAACTAGTCACCCAAGAGCTCTGATGAAGATATACAAGGAGGTTAATGTTGTTTTCATGCTTGCTAACACAGCATTCATTCTGTAGCCCATAGATCACGGTGTAACTTTGACTTTCAAGTCTTACTATTTAAGAAATACATTTCATAAGGCTATAGCTGCTGTAGATATTTATTCCTCTCATGGATCTGAGCAAAGAAAATTGAAAACCTCTGGAAAAGATTCACCATTCTATATGCCATTAAGAACTTTCATGATTTCTGGGAGGAGGCCAAAATACCAACATTAACAGGAGTTTGGAAGACGTTGATTTGAACTCTCACGGATAACTGAGGGGTTCAAGACTTCAGTGGAGAAAGTCACTGCAGATGTGGTGGAAATAGCAAGAGAACTAGAATTAGAAGTGTAGCCTGAAGATGTTATGGATTTGTTGCAATCTCTTGATAAATCTTGAATGGATGAGGGGTTGTTTCTTTTTTTAAAATTCTTATTATACATTAAGTTCTAGGGTACATGTGTATAACGTGCAGATTTGTTACATAGGCATACATATGCCATGTTGGTTTGCTGCACCCATCAATTCATCATATACATTAGGTATTTCTCCTAATGCTATCCCTCCCCCAGTCCCCTACCCCCCAACCGGCCCCAGTGTGTGATGATCTCCGCCCTGTGTCCATGTGTTCTCATTGTTCAACTCCCGCCTATGAGTGAGAACATGTGGTGTTTGGTTTTCTGTCCTTGTGATAGTTTGCTTAGAATGATGGTTTCCTTTTTTTTTTTTTTCCTATTTCTCTACTTCTTTTTTTAAAAAATTTATTTATTTTTTATTATTATTGTACTTTAAGTTCTAGGGTACATGTGCATAACGTGCAG
>NW_012108797.1:52995-83775 GCF_000951045.1 Mandrillus leucophaeus | reverse complement strand
TGAGATGGTATCTCATTGTGGTTTTGATTTGCATTTCTCTGATGGCCAGTGATGATGAGCATTTTTTCATGTGTCTGTTGGCTGTATGAATGTTTCCAGCTTCATCCATTAACCTGCAAAGGACATGAACCGATCCTTTTTTATGGCTGCATAGTATTCAATGGTGTATATGTGCCACATTTTCTTAATCCGGTCTTTCAGTGATGGACATTTGGGTTGGTTCTAAGTCTTTGCTATTGTGAATAGTGCCACAATAAACATATGTGTGCATGTGTCTTTATCGTAGAATGATTTATAATCCTTTGGGCATATGCCCAGTAATGGGATGGCTGGGCTAAATGGTATTTCTGGTTCTAGATCCTTGAGGAATCACCACACTGTCTTCCACAATGGTTGAACTAATTTACACTCCCACCAACAGTGTAAAAGCGTTCCTATTTCTCCACACCCTCTCCAGCATCTGTTGTTTCCTGACTTTTTAATGATCTCCATTCTAACTGGCGTGAGATGGTATCCCACTGTGTTTTTGATTTGTATTTCTCTGATGACCAGTGATGATGAGCATTTTTGCATATGTCTCTTGGCTGCATAAATGTCTTCTTTTGAGAAGTATCTGTTCATATTCTTTGCCCACTTTTGGATGGCGTTGTTTTTTCTTGTAAATTTGTTTAAGTTCTTTGTAGGCCCTGGATATTAGCCCTTTGTCAGATGGGTAGATTGCAAAAATTTTCTCCTGTTCTGTAGGTTGTCTGTTCGCTCTGATGATAGTTTCTTTTGCTGTGCAGAAGCTCTTTAGTTTTTTAAAAATTTTAAAGAATAGTATTTTATTGAATAAGTTTTATTCACAGAAAAATAAGCTTTAATCTACAATGAATGCCAGATTATACAGCAGAAAGCAGTTTTCTTAGTTTCCCACACAGAAAGGTTCTTAGTAAGTGAAAAAAGCCATAAAATCATATTCACAAATATAGTACTCTGTCTCAAAACATTTCACATGATTATTCACAATACTAATACAATTAGATCAGTCATTCATTTAGGTTAAAGTATAACAGTAATGAAAAAAATGCAACATCTATCATAGATTACATTAAAACCCTTGTTACATCAAACCAAAAATGCAAATTTCTTACTAAATCCAGAGAAATGGTAAAATATATAGTAATTAAAAATATTACATTAATGATACAGAATAAGAAAGTGGTAAATTCCAAAAATCTATAGGCATATTTGCAAACTTCAGACTTCAAAGTTGAAGCTCTTTAGTTTAATTAGATCTCATTTGTCAATTTTGGCTTTTGTTGCCATTGCTTTTGGCATTTTAGTCATGAAGTCTTTGCCCATGCCTATGTCCTGAATGGTATTGCCTAGGTTTTCTTCTAGGGATTTTATGGTGTTAGGTCTTACATTTAAATCTTTAATCCATCTTGAGTTAAATTTTGTGTATGGTGTAATGAAGGGATCCAGTTTCAGCTTTCTACATATAGCTAGTCCATTTTCCCAACACCATTATTATATAGGGAATCTTTTCCCCATTTCTTTCTTTTTTTTTTGGTCAGATTTGTCAAAGATCAGATAGTGGTAGATGTGTGGTGTTATTTCTGAGGTCTCTGTTCTGTTCCATTGGTTTATATATCTGTTTTGGTACCAGTACCATGCTGTTTTGGTTACTGTAGCCTTGTAGTATAGTTTGAAATCAGGTAGCATGATGCCTCCAGCTTTGCTCTTTGGCTTAGGATTGTCTTGGCAATGTGGGCTCTTTTTTGGTTCCATATGAACTTTAAAGTAATTTTTTCCAATTCTGTGAAGAAAATCACTGGTAGCTTGATGGGGATAGCATTGAATCTATAAAGTACTCTGGGCAATAAGGCCATTTTCACAATATTGGTTCTTCCTATCCATGAGCATGGAGGAGTTGTTTCTTATGGATGAGCAAAGAAAGTAGTTTCTTGAGATGGCATCTACTCTTGGTTAAGGTGCTGTGAATAGTGTTGAAATGACAGCAAAGGATTTAGAATATTACATAAACTTAGTTGATAAAGCAGTGTCAGGGTTTGAGAGGACTGACTCCAATTTTGAAAGAAGTTCTACTGTGGGTAAATGCTGTTAAACAGCATCACATGCCACAGATAAATCTGTCATGAAAGGAAGAGTCAGTTGATGTGACCAACTTCATTGCTGTTTTATTTTAAGAAATTGCCACAGCCACTCCAACCATCAGCAACTGCCATCCTTATCAGTCAGCAACCATCAACATCAAAGGAAGACCCTCCTCCATCAAAAAGATTACAACTCATTAAAGGCTCAGATGATCATTAGCATGTTTTAGCAGCAAAGTATTTTTAAATTAAGTTACGTATGTTTTTTAGACATAATGCTATTGTGTACTTAAGAGACTACAGTATAGTGTAAATATAGCTTTTATATGCACTGGGAAACAAAAAATTTGTGTTACTTACTTTATTGTGATAATTTACTTCATTGCAGTCATCTGGAACTGAACCCACAATATGTTCAAGGTATGTGTGTATTTGAAGGTTGACGAGGGTAGATTTGTTGGAGTATGTGTTGGGGGATAGGGATGGGTTGGGGAAGAAAAGCCAAACTTCAGTCGTTTGAGGAGTGAGTGGGTGATGAGAAATGGACATATAAACAGAGTACTCTTTCAAAGAAATTTGAATTAAAAACAGAAAATGGATACTGGTCAGTAAGTAGCAAAAGTGAGATGTGGTATCACAGGAGAGTTTTTTTAAGACTGGATATCTAAGAATGTTTCAGAGGTACCCAATAATAGTGGTAGAATCTCAACTAATGATATTGTTGTTATATTACTCTCATCATCACTATACCTCTACCATACTAATTTCCATAAAATACCCATTTTATCTCCCCACTTCACTGGATAAACTCTAAATTCCTCTGCTTGGGATGTAGGTTCCTCTAAAAAGGTAGCATACCATCTAGCTTTATCATTTATATGCTTCATAACATTGGGCAGCTTGCTTAATTTCTCTGAGACCTAATTTTCTCATCTGTAAATTGAAATGGCCCACACTTACCTTAGCAGAATACAGAAAGATAACCTGGGGCTTCTCTCTGACCTCACTCCTGATAGTCCTTGAAGAAGACCCAGCTTCCATGAGACCTGTTTTTAATTCCTACTGCAGAGAGGTGCTGGAATTTGCCAGTTCTCTGTGTATGCTGAGCAATTAAATGCTGCCTCTTAATCAAATGCTGATTGTATATTTATTTCTTTTTGGTGTTGGAAATACAAAGTAACATCAATAGGTTACATTTCATGAGAACTTGCTAAATTTTGGGAGTTGTATAGACTTTTTTTTTAATTTTTATTCTTTTCTTGAGACAGGGTCTCATTCTGTCACCCAAGCTGGAATGCAGTGACACAATCATGGCTTATTGCAGCCTCAAACTCCTGTGCTCAAGCAATCCTCCTGCCTCAGTTTCCTGAGTAGCTGTGACTAAAAGTGTGCACTACCACATCTGGCTACTTTTTCAATTTTTTGTAGAGACAGTCTCTTGCTATGTTGCCCAGGCTGATCTTGAACTCCTGAGCTCAAGCGATCCTCTTACCTCGACCTCCCAAAGTGCTGGGATTATAGCGGTCAGCCACCGTGTTCAGACTACACATTTATTTTCAATCTAACAAACAGATAATGCTTACACTAGGATTGTTTCCACGGAACACTTAATATATACTAGAATGTTTCTAAGCACTCCAAAGGTATAAACTCATACAACCCTCAAAATAATCCCACTTACAGGTGGGAAAATTAAGGCACATAAAAGTTAAGTAAGTTGCTCAACATCACTTAGCTGGTAAGTGGTAGAGCTTAGACTTGAAACCAGGGCATATAGCTTTAGATTTTGTGCACCCTGTTACTACACTGTAATGCTCCTCACGTAAGCTTAACAACAACCCAGTGAAGCAGGTACTGTTATTATTCTTATTTTACCCTGAGACTCAGAGAGATTAGATCACTTGCCTAAAGTCACATGGCTAGCAAGTGGTGGGTGAGGTTTGAACCAGGTTTGTCTGATTCTTAGGCATTTTGACAGCATGTTAACTAGTCATTCTTCTAACAGTTTGATCCTTTTTTGCCATATGTGCATATTACCTATACAATTATTTATTTAATAAAGCTATTTAATTAACTGATTTTAAATAACTTTTATGTATTTTGTAAGCAATAATATCTATGGTTTCACAGATAACATATTATTGACATATTTTTAATTCACACTAAATTGCATAAACTGTTTTTAAAAATCTGTGTACCTCCATGGACATAGAATGTGGAATAATAAACATTGGAGACTTGGAATGGTAGGAAGAAAGTGAGGGATCAGAAATTGCTTAATGGGTACAATGTACACTATTTGGGTGATGGTTACACTGAAGGCCCAGACTTCACCACTGTGCAATATATCCATGTAACAAAACTGCACTTGTACCTCTTATATTTACACAAATAAAAATTCTTTACAAATCTGTGTACCACTTAAAACTATCTCATCTACCTGAAGAGGCATGTATACCACATTTTGGGATATATTGCATCATATTGCACTTTTAACCCACAGCCCACCCTTCATCTCCAAAGTTCTGTTCAAACCCCTTTTCCCAGAAATCACATGGGCTATTAGTTTCTCTTCTGGAGTCAAAGAAAGAAAACATCTTTAGTGGAGTACCTAGACTGGTCACAACCCAGTGATTAGGATAATACGTGCATTCCAATGGATGCTGGTGATGTTTTGTGGTTAGAGGTGGGGAAGCAGTGCAGGAGAATCATTCATCATACAAACAGAGCCAATAAAAACATTATTCAAATCTTTACAAATGTTTCACTTGTACTCCAACATGCTACCGTCCTAGAAGGCAGCAAAACAGGTTTGGTCCACTCTACTAATTCAAATTATCTGCTTGGCTTTGTAGATCTTTCCAGGACATATATGTACTGCCATGTTCATTGTGCCTTTATTCACAATAGCAACCTCAGTGCTCATAGATGTATGAATTGATAAAAAATTGTGACATCTGTATATAGACATAGATATATACACACACATTAAGATGTTATTCGACCTTAGAAAAGAAGGGTATAATGCCATTATGACAATATGGATGAACCTGGAGGATAAACCTCCAGGTTTATAAAGTGAAATAAGCCAATCACAGAAGGAAAAATGCTGTATCTCACTTATATGTATGATCTAAGAAAAAAAGTCAAACACACAGAAATAGAGTAGAAGGGTGGTTAGCAGGGGTGGAGGGGGGTGGCAGGAAATGGGGAGATGTAGATTAAAGAGTGCAAATTTTTAGTTTTGCAGGGTAAATAAATTTAGAGATTTCTACAATAGTAGAGCTGTAGTAATAATATTGTATTGTATGTTAAAAATTTGGTAAGAGAATAGATTGTATGTGCTCTCATCTCACAAACACACACACAGGCACACACACACACGGACAAACACAAAGGTAATAAACTAATAACAAACTAAACTGTGAGACTTCCAGAACTTACTCAAACCAACCAATCAGAGCTCACACACACAAAGGTAAGAGACTAATAACAGACTAAACTGTGAAACTTCCAGAGCTTACTTGAACCAAGCAATCAGAGCTCACTGGCCTCAACCCATCAAGGCTCAACTGTCTCGACTAATCAGGGCTCAGTTCTATCATCCATCAAAACTAAATGAGTTAGAATCCTTCATTTTGCACAAACCTACCTGACAGGGAACCTGGGAAGGAAATTTTGCTATGAAACTTGAATTCTTCCTTTGTTCTTTGGAACACATCTTTATTTTACACCAAAGGCTGTGTCTCTGTGGTTTGCCAACTATACACTGGAACAAAGTTGCTCTCTTACAAATTACTTTACAGATGACTTTTTTTTTTCCAAAATGTCATCTACAGGTTCCTATATCATTATAAAAGGGTTATTTAAATTTATTTGTAAACAGTGAGTGGAAAATTTAAGAAAACTGATGAAATATTGGGCTTTGAAGTAAGTCAACAAATTTCAAGAATAGATTCACAAAGTGTATTTCCTTTCCACAGAGGTAAAATATTAGAAATCAATTTTTTAAAAATGGAAAATCTCCAACTGCTTTGAGATAAAGCATACATGTATATAATAATAAATCAATAAAAAGTACTAGGGCCATGAAGAAAACACAATGGAAATTAGAAAACATTAAAATAAATATTAACATTCAAGTTACTTGAGCAAAAAGCAGTCATCCTAATTTTTTTTAATTGCCTACCTTTCTCCTGTTTTGAATTGATGCAAGAGGCAAGACACATGTCCTGCTCCCAGCTCTGGATTCATGTCCTTAAATCACCATGATTAAAAACAAGCAAGATGACAGCCATAGTCAAAGACGCGAATCTGTTTCTATTCAACCTCAAGGCTGAATTGCACAAGTAAGATCTTAATGCTTTAGCTCCAGCAACCGTCCCACATTCTGGGCCAATGGCTGTGGTTTAGAGGCTGCAGGTCTTTCACTGGCTGTGCTATCGGAGACTGGGACTTGGGCTGTTATCATTGGTACCACCATCCATGCATAATCGCACACCTTAAAGTCTTATTCTAAACCTTGAAAGATTATAGGCTTGAAAAGAGAAGAACTGGATAAACGTGAATGAAATGGAATAGTAATTTGAGACTCTAAAAGCATGAAAAAGAAATGGTTGCTTGAAATAGAAATTGTTTCTTGAAAACTTGATTTATCCTATTTCTGTGTTTCTGTCTTCCTGATACATATAAACTATTACCCTAAGATAAGTTGACGTTTGATTACGAATTTCGTGATTCTCATATGTGCTTTTGTACTTTATATTTTGCATATAGCGCAAAAAAACCAAAAAACAAAAACAAAAAAACAAAAAAACAAAAAACAAGAAAACCCTTTATAAGTGTGGAGGACTGACAGAGAATAAGGTGAATGACTTCATTATGAAAACAATTGTGACCTGACTGATCCTAATAAACGGTGATTTAGAAATATAACTGACAGAAAAGACCATGCATGTAGTAAAGAGATTAAATGAAAAATCACTAAATGGAATGAATTATTTTCCACGGAAAAACTGCACCACATATATAGACTGAAACAGAGTTGATAATGTTTAGTTCTTGAGGAAAGAATGCATGAAAAATCGTCAGGACGCCACAGGTCGCCTGCCTCCTTGACAGTCCTCAAATCAAAAGGGCGCCACCCACCCCCACCCTCCAGTAGGTCCCCGCCTTGGCGGGCTACAGTTCTTTCAAGCCAAGTGCGGTGGCTCTGAAAAGAGCCTTTGGGTTTCGGTGCTCAGGCGCTCCTGAGGCAGCTCACTTGCTCCTGGTGTAGCGGAGCACAGCCTTAGAGCCCCTGGACACGGCATGCTTGTCCATCTCCCACGGGAGCATCAGGCGAATGGTGGTCTGCATCTCGCAGGAGGTCATGGTGGCGCGCTTGGTGTAGCGGGCCAAGTGGCTGGCCTTGGTGGCGATGCGCTCCAAGATGTCGTGAATGAACGAATCTATGATATCCACCGCTTCGCGGGAAAGGCTGAGGCCCTCGTGAACCAGCTTCAGCACCCGGGGAAAATGGGCGGCGAAGTTGTTCCTGCGGTGGTTGGGGCGGCAGCGCCTGTCCTTCTGCTTGTGGGCCGTCGTGGCATTGGCCGCTTTGGGCTCCTTGGTGCTCACGCTTTCGTCGGAGGTCATCTCAGAGGAAGGCTCAGCCATCTTGGAGGCAGCTGCCAGTGGATAGGAGGAACAGACAATGGCTGTTGATCACCAGAGGGAGGGCTTTTTGTAGTCACCACATGACTGACACCACGGGCCAACTTGAGGTCTGATTGGATGAAGTGACACACAACACAGGGTTCAAGGTGATTGGATGGTCCTGTTGCTTGGCATCTTATCAACCAGTCACAGAGGGTGTTGGCCGTCCTAAACACCCGCCTACTTGCCTCTCTCAGAAAAAGTTACACAGATAGATGCCCCACAGGACAGAAAGCTCATCCGCCCCCCACCTCAGCTGATCCATGTCGCACCATGAGCACTTTGAAGGGTGTCACTGAAAACTCCCAAAGAGGCAATTTCATCTCGTGCTCCTTGAAGAGAGCCTGACCTCCAGAGCCCAAGTCCATTATGCCAGAGGAATGACTGTGGCCCCGTGTGGACCATTTCTCACCCATCTCAGAATCTACTGTTATCCTGGGCTAAGCCACCCTGGCTTGAGCAGGATCTTCCTGACATGGCAGCCGAAGGCTCCTGGGCATAAAAGGACCCAGCTGTTTGGTTCTTGTCCTCAGTTCTGATCAACCCCTTCAGTGAATGGGGATAAGGAACAATGACAAAGCCACAGTCTCCAAGCAGACAACACAAAAAGAAAGGAGCTTTGATTAAAAAAATATATACAAATACTCAACATTTACCAAGATTAAAACTGCATTCTTAACAATACTTAGATGCTTTTTTAAAAAAAGGTTTAAATGTTAGAATCTGCAAATAGACATAACAGCTACAGTATTTTTAAAATTCCTAAATTCTTAAAAAAATTGATTCTCAAGGCAATCTTCTTAGGGAGGAAAAATGTATCCATAAAATGCAAACATTTCAACATTCAAAGGATTTATTATATTACATGCAAAACATTTCCCAAACATGTCTACCTCAGAATAAGTTGTAGCAATTGAACCAAAGACAGGACTTACGAACTTGAGTATTAAGTGTAATGGAAGTAATTGAGCACACCAATGACGTGCCATTCAAAATGGCCAGTCTTGGCAAGGTTACTCCCTTTCAGACCGTTCAGGTAAAGCAAATTCTCCTGGCAATACAATGAAGTTAGTAAAATGGTCCCAGATTATGATGGGGAAAAAAAGTCTTTTTTACCTAAAAAGGTATAATATGGTAAGAAAACCAGTGAGGTAAGCACACACACATGAAATTCTAAACAGTCCTTTCTAAAAATTGGGGTACACAAATCCTACTTGAAATTGTAGCAACCAAATCCTGCTCTTGATTGGATGGAGGAGGCAAGGGGCATGTCCATATATTCCCTGAATTAATATTCTCAAATCGTCATCATTAAAACATGTAAGCAAACAAACAAATAGCATACAAACACACCAATTTCCTCCTCTACGCCCAGCAGGAACAGCCCAGAAAGGCTCTGGTTGGTTCATTCTGTGTCTTGAACTATTTTGTGTCACTATAACAGAATTCCCGAGGCTAGGTAATTTATAAGGAAAAGCAGTTTATTTAGTGGATGGTTCTGTAGGCTAGGAAACACTGGGACATGACCCTGGCTCCTGTGAGGGCTTCCGTGCTGCCTCATAATATAGCAGATAAGATCAAACGGGAAGAGGACAGGTATAAAGAGAACCCAAGAGATGTCCTGGCTTTGTAACAACCCTCTCTAGAGGGGAGGAAACTAACGCATTGCCGAGAGAATGAATCCAGTCTCTCCAGAGTGAGAGCTAAGTCACTACTGGAAGAATGGCACCAAGCCAGTCATGAGAGATCTGCCCCTCATGATCTGCCCACATCAGGTGCATTGGGGATCACACTTCAACATGTTTTTGGGTGGGGACAAACAAATCATATCCAAACCGAGGCATCCTGAGTCGCCTCCGTACACTTTTGGCCAGTGACTGTGGCTCAGAGACTGTAATTCTGTCATTGGTTGAGCCAGTGGAGACAGGAGTGTGAACAAAAGTTCTCTGAAAAGGAATTTGGAGGACAGAGCACTTGTGCCAGTGAATACTTGGCAATCCTGGGAGAGGCTGTCTTGGGTGTGAAACCAATTGCATTGAAGGGAGTGGTAGGGTTTAACAGTGAGTGGTAGGGTTTAAAGTTCGTTCCCCCTGAACTCCTTAATAAAGCCCATTTATGCAAACGAAGGATTGAAATCACTGAGTTCTGATAGGCCTGCACAGCTGAGCTCTGATTGGTCAATGACACTGATCCCTGATTTGTTGATAGAGCCTAGCTCTGATTGGCTGGTTCTGGTGTACTCTGGAAACCTCAAAGTTGAACAGAGGTGTGAGTTTTCTGGGAACTCAGGGTACATGTGTGATCTCTAGTCAGCAAATGGCCGCTTGGCTCCATTTGAATTTAGGCCCAGTTAGCCACTTGTGATCCATCTTAAAGGACTGGTTCTTTGACATTCAAATATGTGTCCAGAGGCGTGAGCTGCTGTCATTGGATTCTTCCATCATCTGAGTGATGCAGAGTAGCTTTATTTAGTCTTATCTAGTTTCTTTAGTCACCAAAATAAGCTTTGTCAGTATGAGAATGGTTCTGCACATTCTCTGATCTTTTTGTTACTCATGTTTGCTAATGTAGCCCATTACCATTCCTTCTTGCATCTCAGATTATCTTTTTGTGATCACTTTCCATCTGCCTAAAGTATGTTCTTCCTGCGTTCTTTGAAGGTGAAGTTCACTGGTGTAAACACTGCTACTTTTCTAGTTAGAAATGTCTTTTCAGATTGGGATCCACAGGAAGCAGACTCTGAGATGGATTTTAGTGTGCATGACATGTACTTAGAATTAATCCCTGAGGAATGGAAGGGAGGGAAGCAGGAGTGGGCACAGAGAGAAGTGCACCCATACTGCAGGCCCAACCAAAGCCTCTTTGGATCCCAAGGGGAGTTTTGAAGGTAAATGGCCAATCAGAATTATTCCACCTTGGGCAGAGCAAGCCAGATGTTTGTGCCTCCTCTTGAATCAGTCCTTGGATGTGGTTAATCTCTGTAAGTGCGTGACCTTGGGCAAGGCAGCTCCTGCAGCTCGGGTCATACCTGAAAGAATTGATGGCTGATGACTGGCATCCGACTGCTGTCCCAGCAGCTGAAGCAGCAAATCTGTCCTTGAAGGGGGTTCGGGGTGGTCTACCTGCATGTCTGTCACAGCTTACTTCTTAAACGATGTTTGGTTAGAAATGCAACTCTAGCATGACAGCTATTTTTTCCTCAGTGCTTCTTTTTGGCCTCCATTTGTTGATGTATAGATGTCTGCTGTCTAATTTGTACTCCTTTATAGGCAATGTATCTATTTTATGCTATTATGATCTTTGTTTATCATTATGCTGTAGCTTTACTGTGATGTGTCCAGGTGTGCTTCCTAAGTTTAGTGAATCATTTATCTCCCTAATTTTGGAAACTTACCGGCCATTTATTTACCAGTTTCATTTCTATATTTCAGGAATCCTACTTGGATACACTTTGAAACAAGAGCAAACCGAAACTCAATATACTTCAAATAGTTTGTTGAATATACAAACTATGATAGTTCAAATCTGAACACTGGTACTTTTCCTCTTGAATTTCAACCAAGTAAAAAAGAAAAGAAAGAAAACTCCAGGTATTAGAGCTACCTGACAAAAACTCATGCTGAACCTGATCTTCCAAGTGACAGTAGAACTGAAACGGATGTGTCTGCACAGATGCCAGGGCTGTGTGGGTGGCACAAGTATGATATAGCAAAAGAACAGGAACCAACGGTTAATTTGTCCACAATTAGGGAGCTAATTGACTTTACCACATAAAATGTTTCATGTGAATTCTACAACAATACTGTGTTATGTACAAAATTAAAATTTTTTTTGTTTTAATGGAAAAGCTTTACACAAACAAGCCATTAGCTCATTTCAAGAAAAAAAAAACCCTAAAAATTAGTTTAAGGTCTTCGTTTTAAATCAACTTAAGTTATATGATATATATATATATTTTCATTTGCAGTAGATCTTTTCTTCTTTCTTTCTTTCTTTCTTTCTTTCTTTCTCTTTCTTCTCTCTCTCTTTCTCTTTCTTTCTTTCTTTTTCTTTCTTTCTTTTTCTTTTTTTCTTTCATCTTTCTCTTTTGTGCTTTTCACTTTCTGACGCTTTTGGATCCATTCTTCAGTTCACATTCTAAAATACTTGTATTGGGTGAAAATGCATAGTACAAAAGTTGGTAATTTCCATCCATTATCTTTGTGGCCTATAAAACTGGAAATTGATGAAGAAAAAAACCCTGCTGATCAAGTTTGAACCCTCCTACAGAAAGGATCTGAACAACTGGGTGGCAGAAGAAATTCTAGCAATTAAGCATGTGGAACACCCTTAGAGAGACAGCCTGGACCTGCGTGGAGGAGTGCATTACCCCAACATCAGCTTTGAGATGATGGAGCTGGATTTTGGTTGCATCCTGAATGATACTGAGGTCATTCGCTAGGTTACCATCACCAACTGCAGCCCCTTGGTCGTGAAGTTCCGCTGGTTCTTCTTGGTGAATTACGAGGAAAATCAGATAATGTAGCACTGGCATAGAACTCCCACAGAACTCTGCTGTTCATTTATTTTCTCTTTCAGGCTTTTCACTAGGTTTTCTGTATTCTGTGTACTCATCATTCATGAATATTTTCATTTTTGACAACTAATTACTGAGGGAATTAATAAGGGGCTTAAAATCATGACTCATTCTAGGTTTCCTGACAGGAAACCTAGATAAAGCATCTTTGAAAGTCCCAATCACCACTGAATTAAGAAAACAATATCCATAAGCCCATTTTAATTTTGAATCTAGTGGTAAGATCATTAAAATTTCATCACTAAAAATTAAAGTATTTGTAGAGTTTTTTTAAAAACACCTGTATTAGCAGAGTATTCACATAGCACAAGTTAAGTGAGTAGTGTGAGAACACAGTAATACTTGCTAACATGCATATACAATGCATTTAAAGTTGCTATATGTAACAATGAGATCACCCATCCCAACCCCTCCTCACTGAAAACTGTATAACCTCTTGCAGAATGTCAGTGTTTCAAATCTTAGCATAACTTGAGATAGTAGCGTGCTGCCTGGTCCCTTTCAATCCTTTTTCCTATTGACGGGTTCAGTTGTTTTCCTACTGTAAGAAGGAGGTTTTTGTCAGCATCTCAATGCGTTTAGTTCATTTCTCACTGACACATGGGATAGGGAATTTATTTCCAGTAAGTTTCATTGTTTTCTTATGTGCATTAAAATGTTTTAAAGTCTTCTTTGACTTTTCTCGATGACTTCCCTTGCAAGTGTTTATGTCAGTACTACCACTCACAGTCTGAAGTCCATGGTGGGGCTGCCATTTTATTTTTCACATGTCAATAGTCTTCCTGTTCTTATAGTTAGTTAATCGAAGGGCAATAGCAGAAGGCTCACTGACAACCGCTACTTGGGTCACTGTCTTGTGTCATCTGCTGGTTTCTCTTCTACCAGCAGCAGTCTCCACATCATCTTTCTACTGGTTTTCCACTGCTTCTGATTTAACCTTTTATGACTGCACTGATAACTTCAAGAAGAGTCTGGTCAGATGCCTGTTGAGTAGGCAGTGATAGTCCCATTAAAGGTGTACCATGCACTATTGAAACAGTGGTAAGTGCTCTCACAGCCAGAGGGTTTCCAACGATGTTAATGACTTAGTCAGAATTGACTTCGTCTGCTACTTACACTGTGCAGACTTGGATGTGTAGCAGGGATGGTAATGAGTTTGGCAGACTGGATGGTGATTTCGTCTCTGTTTTCAGTAGAAGCTGGCATCCCAGTAGGGTTTGCCTGAATGATTACCTTTGGTGAGGCTGCTTCTGTTGGACTAGTGGTGGTTATTAATGGTGCACCGGCAATAACTGACTCAACTGTCATAGTTGAAATTTTCTGATGTCATGACTGCAGGTACTTGCATTGCCCCACGTACTGTCCTTGGAGCTGCTGCTGTTGCTGACACAGATTTGGTAGTAGTAGGAGACCTGGAGGAAGCATGGTGACCAGGGGAAATGATATTCACAACTCCAGGTACAACCTTCTCGGCTCTGGAGCAGTTTATAGGAGATGAGTTATTTCCACCAAGGACAGAAGTTGCTGCTTTCAGGACACTCTCTGCAGACAGTGACACTCGTTCTAATGACTTGCATCAGAAGCTGCCGCTAAACCTTCATTACAAGTCTGGCATTTGTCATCATCTATGACCAATCTGTTTGAGGGCATATCCTTGCACTGATATACAAGCCTCTGTCCTTCAGCCTTTTCAAAAATTTCCCTACAGTAATAAGATCTAAAAGCACATCCCTTGGCTTCATAATTCATGTCTGGCTTGTTCTTACACTTTTCCCAAAGCTTACAGATAGTGTTTGAATACAGAGGCTTAAATATGGCTTTTTCTCCCTAAGCCCATGTAATATACCTGGACAAATATTTTTCAACATTGAGGCTTTGCCAGAGCATACCAGAACCAGACAATCAGAGCTAGGGTCTATCAACCAATCAGGGCTCAGTGGCATTGGCCAATTAGAGCTCAGCAATTTCAATCCTTCGTTTGCATAAATGGGCTTTATTAGAAAGTTCGGAGGGAAAGTTTACTATTAAACCCGACCACTCCCTTCAGTGTAATTGGTTTCATATCCAAGGCAGCCTCTCCAGGGATTGCCAAGTGTTCACTGGCACAACAAGAGCTCTGTCCTCCAAATTCCTTTTCAGGGAACTTTTGTTCACACGCCTGTCTCCACTGGCTCAGCCAATGACGGAATTACAGTCTCTGAGCCAGAGTCACTGGCCAAAAGTGACTTCCAATTTGGAGCCAGGGGTGGGGGCAGGTGGCGTGTGGTGTCCTACCCATTTTTTGTGCATTCTTTTCCGTGAACCAAACATTGTCAGCTCTCATATATCTATAGCGCAGTTTGCTCCGAGAGAGCGTGGTGGACTTTCCACAGTCGTGGAGCATATCTTCAGTTTTCTAAACGGTCACTTTTATTAGTTATTTTTCTAGGTTCTCGTTTATGGGAACGTTTTCGTTTTACTCATAGTTTCCTTTTTCACTCTCATGCTCTCTCGCGTGTACAGTGGGATTTTCCTGACTTTCATTGTGTGTGATATGGCAACAGATCACGTCCAGAAGCAGTTACAAGAATCCAGCTGACTTTTCCTAGGTAAGAAGTCTAGGGGATTTTCAATTATCTAAAAGAAAGTCGATCACCACTCTACGGCTTTAGAAAAAATATTTTTTCATGTGCGTTTGTAATTTATGTTAACATGAGGTGATAGTTTTTTTGTTTGTTTGTTTGTTTGTTTTTGTTTTTTTTTTTTGAGATGGAGTCTCGCCTTGTCACCAAGGCTGGAGTGCAGAGGCGTGATCTCGGCTCACTGCAACCTCACCCTCTCGGGTTCACGCCATTCTCCTGCCCCAGCCTCCCGAGTAGCTGGAACTACAGGCGCCCGCCACAACGCCTGGCTAATTCTTCGTGTTTTTAGTAGAAACGGGGTTTCACCGTGTTAGCCAGGAAGGTCTCGATCTCCTGACCTCGTGATTCACCCGCCTCGGCCTCCCAAAATGCTGGGATTACAGGCTTGAGCCGCCGCGCTCAGTCGTGATAGGTTTTTAAGTACTACTTTAAAGTGGATTTTAAGATAAATTCATGAAAATTTCTGTTCTAATAATTTTGAAGTAATTATTGGCAGATAAAACTTACAGAAAAGATTTTGGGGTTCCTACTAATTTTTAGAAGTGTAAAGCTGTCCTGAGAAAAACTGTTCTAGATATTTAATCATTTGCAAGAGAATCAGATCAGTTGAAAACACTTAGGCCCCTTTTCAGTGGTTAAGCCTTTTGAAAAGTCCAATGCCCAGTATTCATCAAGACTTTGAAATCATACCGCTGATAGAAAGCTTTTTTGTCACCTTCTTGACCCTCATAGGAATGACAGTAGCATTTCATCCTCAAACATGGTGTTGGGCTTTTGTTTGAGGTCAGTAGCATCTTTTCTTTTCTAGGCATTTTAGGTAAAGTAAGATATACCAAATATTCACACATGCCATTTTAGCAACCTTTGAGATTTACATTTTAAAAAATATTTCTTGGTTTATTCATATAAATCATGTTTATAGATTTTCTAATATTAAATCATACTAGCTTTCTGGGAAAGAAATTCCTTCCTGTGGGTGGCTTCCCTGGATATTAATTAGGTTCCTTCCTATGCCTTGTCACGGTGAAATTCTTGACTGTGCACGGTCACCAAGTGGTTAAGCTCGGGTTTCTCATGACTTTCATACCCTTGGCCACTTGTTTCCTTCAAAAGTCCCCAAGGCACCACTGTGTCCTGGGGGACTTCAGGTTCCCAGAAGCAGCCTGGATGCAAGGCTCAGATGGGCTCCCTCTGCAGCAAGAACCTGGGCTGTGGTGTGGGACAAAACAGGGGCTAGGGAATTGCGCTGGACCCCTCAAAGAGCCGTTCCTCGACCTGTTTTTGTCTGAGTCTCCAGCTCTCCACACCGCTCACATTTCAGGCACAGTTGTGCTGAGAGAGCAGGCTGTACTCAACCCTGCCCACCCTCAACTATGGCAAGCTATGCATTCCAGGCATTCTTCCACCCCTGGAAGATACAACCACATATTTGGCCCGCTAACTTTTCTAAGGTTTTAGATTCTCAGCTATCTACACACAATGGCCAAAAAGCCTCACGTGCTCCCGTGGCAGATGGAAGACAGGAAATCAAAAGATATCCAGGGATGGGAAAAGGGTCAATAAGAAATTGGTACTCACCAAAAGTCACACAAACATTAAACCATGAAGAGATGGTTTCCTGATCAGGAATGCAACCCATGATGTAGAGGTGAAAGCTCAGAATTTGAACTCAAAGGCCGCAAGGTGAAGTGGCCTTTGTTTTTATTCTCACAGGGGCAGTTTGAGCAGACACAGGAGGTTATCTTTGTTTTGTTCAGATGCTTTGCTCTTCAGTTTTGTCAAGCCAAGTTTTAAGGCTAGCTGTCACACCATTATGTGTCTTTTTATACATTTAACCTTTCTATCAATCTGTTAGAATAAGAAATCTCTAAAATACTTTTAATAAAATTGAGGAGGTTAATTTAAGGGATCGATCTTTTGGCCATTGGCAATTATAATTTTTAATAGTGTACTGAATTTCAATAGTGACTGGATGCAATAGGCTGTTCAGAGAAGAAGTAATCCCAAAGATTCCCCCTGTTCCCAGACATAGGCTAAGACAACAAATGACTCCTGGGATTGCTGTTTACCAGCATTCACTAGCTAGACCAGCGGTCCCCAACCTTTCTGGCAGTGTCTTGGAAGACAATTTTTCCACGGACCGGCATTGGGAGGACGGTATTGGGATGATTCAAGGGCATTACATTAATTGCGCACTTTATTTCTATTATTATTACATTGTAATATATATTGAAATAATTATACAACTAACCATAATGTGGAATCAGTGGGAGCCCTGAGCTTGTTTTCCTGCAACTAGACGGTCTCATCTCAGAGTGATGGGAGAGGGTGACATATCATCAGGCATTAGATTCCCAAAAGGAGTGTGCAACTGAAGATCCCTCGCACGTGCAGTTCACCATAGGGTTCTCGCTCCTATGAGACTCTAATGCTGCTGACTTGAGAGGAGGCGGGGCTAAGGCGGTAATGCCAGTAGTGGGAAGTGCATGTAAATATAGATGAAGCTTCTGCTGCTCGCTAATGCTCACCTCCTGCTGAAATGGCCCAGTTCCTAACAGGCCACAGACCTGTACCGATACCTGGATTATGGGTTGGTGATCCTTGCTTGAGGCAATAAAGTTTGAGATCACAAAAGCCCCTTATGGACGGGACTTCTTACGACAAATCCTGCCGAGAGTTTGGCACATTTGGAACAAAATAAAATCTCTCCACTTCCCAGCGAAGAGACTTGTTAGACCAGACGCCTGCTGTGACCCAAAAATCACTTCCCCTGGATGGTGGCAAGCAAGAGAGAGTGCTTCCTCTTGCTCACAAATCAAGCTCTCAAGAACACAGATCAAGACGAGAGGGAACTTTATCCTGTAACCCACTCTATGAACAACACAGAAAGACAAAGTCAAAGGAATACACTGTTTCTGGCATGAAAGGGATAAAAAATATGAATATTCATACCACAAAGTAGTGTAAGGTGTACCAGATTCGCTACAGCTAGACTAGTCACACAAAAATCTTTTTCTCCTAGGCATGAAACCTTGTAGAGGAGACAAACAGAGAGATTTGTTTTGTACCATCTGTCCAACTGGGTTGTACACAGAAAGAACCTGGGGGCCTGACTGGTAAGAAATTCTTGCCCTTTTGCCAGCTTGTCAAATGACTGCATTCCCTTAATTGCAGGTTCCAGAAGAGTGGAGTGGCTTTGGTGACCCTTCTTGCTATACCAAATTGTGTGAAGGTTTGCTAAGAAATCAACTCACGAAAGGCAGATTAACAAGAGAAAAAGCATACAAGGCCGGGCGCGGTGGCTCACGCCTGTAATCCCAGCACTTTGAGAGGCCGAGGCGGGCGGATCACGAGGTCAGGAGATCAAGACCATCCTGGCTAACATGGTGAAACCCCGTCTCCACTAAAAATACAAAAAATTAGCTAGGCATGGTGGCGGGCACCTGTCGTCCCAGCTACTTGGGAGACTGAGGCAGGAAAATGGTGTGAACCCAGGAGGCGGAGGTTGCAGTGAGCTGACATCGTGCCACTGCACTCCAGCCTGGGTGACAGAGTGAGACTCTGTCTAAAAAACAAAACAAAACAAAACAAAACCGTATGAATTTATTTAACATATATACACTGCAGCCTTTGGAACAAAGGCAGAAAGGTACAGGGTAAATTGTCTATTTATATGTTCAGGTTCAGCAAAGTATGGGCAGCCCTGTAGAAATATGATGGTACAAAAAGGCTATGACCTAATGCTAATCCGGCAGGGCTTGTTTGTCTAGACTGTGCTTGGCTTTGGTGAACACACATTTCTTCCTCCTGGGTATAAGGCAGGACCCTCTCTGTAATGGGGTCTTGTGACCTGCAGTCAGACAAGGTAGGTCAGATCATTTCTTCATGGCCAGTTTTACCCAAAAAAGGTGGAGGAAAGTATTTTTAGGCTTTGTTACTATCTTTAGAAAAAAAGGCTTCTGGTTTCTAGGACCCACCTTGGGGAGGAGGGATTCTGGTCTGTTACAGTTGGCTCTCCGGGAAGAATGGGGCTGAGAGACAGGGGGACCTAGGACCTCAGGAACATCTTTTACATCTGAGACTACTTCTGGGGCCTTTATTTTGGGGTATTGTGGTCTAAGCCCCAACAATAGAAATCAGCTGCATGTGAAAGTTCATCACTTACAATTTTTACTTTCCTCAAAAACGCTAAGAAAACAATAAAGACCAATCCTTTGCCACTATAAAACTAGGATTGCTTTTCCTCAAGCTTCCAGTAACATCTTCCTAGTTTCCATCTGATAACTCACCACAAGCACCTTTAACACTCATAGTTCTAGCAACATATCGGTGATCATGATATATGTATTCTCTAAGTCAGAGATCCTTTCTCTGCAGCGAAGAATTCTTCTCTTAACCCTCACTTGAATTGCATTTGGTGTCCATATTTCCCCCAGCTGTCTCCTAAAGGCCCTCTAGGCTTCTTCTGCCATGTATGTCAAAATGCTTCCAGTCTGTATCCATTATCTAGTTCCAAAGCTGCTTCCACTCTTTCAGGTGTTAGCTATCAGATCTGCTTGGCAACAGAATCCCTATTAAGTTTGCTCTGTTAGCCTGACAATGTACCACAGACCTGGGTGGCTTAAACAGTAGACATTAATTGTTCACAGTTCTGGAGGCTAGAAGTCCAGATCAGAGCATCAGCCGGATTGTTTCCTTCTGAGTAGTAAGAGGGAAGGATCTCTTCCAGGGATTTTTCCTCAGCTTGTAGACGGCCCACTTCTCTGTATGCTACTTCACATTTTCTTCCCTGTATGCATGTTTCTTTGTCTGAATTTCCCCTTTTGATAGGCACAATGCATGCTAGCCGTTTCGGGTTAGAGCCCACCCTAATGAATGTAATTTAACTTGAGTACCCCAGTAAAGAAAGCATCTTTAAGTGGAATAGAGATGAGAGGTTAGGAGTCCATTTCATGTATTTGGTGGGGCAGGGGCAGGGGCATCGGGACACACAACTGAACCCATAGGACATAGAAATCCTGAGTTGTAGGTGGGAATATCTCCTGCCTCTTCCATTATGTTAAGAAAACATTGGTGACTGATGAAGGGAAATAAGGTAACTCCTACCCATCTTTTTTCAAGACTACTTGAATGTTGAGTAATTTTATACACACACATACGCGTGCACACACACACACATACACACACACACATATATATAAATATATATAAAAAATCTGGTTTATTCCATTAAATTATCTCGGTATAATGAGAGTGAAAAAGCTAATGGACATTGTTAGAGATAGAATGTTGATCTGACTAATCCTTATAAAGGGAAACCTAGGAATATAAGAGACAGAAATGACCATGTAGTAAAGGGATTAAATGGAAAATTATTAAATGAAAATCATTGCTGTCCTTGAAGCAAGTTGAGCTATAAATATATTAGAGTTGACAATGTTTAGTTCTCGGAAAAAGGAAGCATGAAAAATCGTCAGGACGCCACGGGCCACCTGCCCCTCCCCTTTATTACCTCCCCCCGCACGAGGTAATAAGAACCCATTAATCTCATGACCTCAGGTCTCAATCACACCCCTTTGTCAAAGTTTACCCCCGTTATTTCTCTGATTCTTACATGAACTCGGAAACTAGCGTTCGCCTTTATTTTACTTGCAGCCTCTCAACAGGTGCCTGCCGTGAGAAAATTAGCCTCTGGGGTAGAGTCGACTTTTGTCCACTGGGGGTCGCAGATCCCAATCCTCAGGGCCTCAAGACTGTGACGCGAAGGAAGGAAAGGAAGGATTGGAAGCAGCCTCCTCTGAAAATCCGATACCTCCCCTCCACCGCCTCCACTGTCGCCAGGCGGAAAATTCCCTCTCCCATCTTCTGACCGCAAGCCATAGTGCCTCCTGCACCCCCCTTAACCCCCTTACATTTCCTCTGGGAGACCCTCGCCCTACCATCTCTGCAATCCGCCGCACAGAACTCAAGTTCGGATTTGGCTTTGATGACCTGCCAGGGAGAAAGGGACTAGAAGTTGGATAACCCCCCACCCCCATATTTCTTCCCAGGAAGAGATAAGGAGATGCAAAAGGGGTTCAAGACAGCTTGCGATCGTCTCCTCCCGCCCCTTGCCACCTCCCCGAACACCTGCCCTCCCGCCCAACAACACTCCCGCCCACTTCAGTCCAGGCAAATCCTAAATCCTACCCAGTGGGTAACATCCAGATGAACCACAACTCCTTCCTCAGCGCAACCAGGCCGTGGGAGTGCTCCATCCCCTACCTCGCAGTTACTGATTCTCCAAGCCCGGCGCCGCCCAGTCCTGGAGTGGCTTCCCCCACGCCTATCCGCGCCGGGCAATCGCACGCTCTTTCTTTACCTGCGCTCCATTGTTGGGCAGCTTATGCTCCCGCGTGGACAGCTCTGTTTCGCCTTCCGGTCCCCGTAGCTCTGCTGGGGAACAGGATCGCTGGGGCCTCCTGGGCCGATAAACGACCCGGGGCTGCCCGGCCCAGCGAATGTTTCGCACGACCGCCCAGTGACAGGTAGCCGAGTCGAGGCAGCGCGGTTCCCAAGGCAGCCACGGCTGCGCCCACCCTCCAGTTCGGAACTCGGGGCAGTCGCGGTTGCTTTCAGTCTCTGCCAGTTGAGACAAAAGAGCGTGACAAGACGCGCGACGCGGCCAATCACCGGGGCGAGGGGGCTGCCTCCCCGCGCAGCCTCTGGCCCCGAAGCTACTGCTAGCAAGACTCGAGAGCTGGCGGGCGGGGGCTGAAGCCGACAGGCGCGGAAGCCGGCGCGGCGTCAAGTGGAGCTGGGACGCACGGACCAGGCCCATTTCCCTTTCATCTGTGAGTTTGCTGCTACCCCATCGCTTCCCTTCTCCCCATCCCCTTCCGCCTCGGCTCTGCTCCGGGCTTTGAGACCGGATACCTTAAACACGAGGTGGGACAGAAACCAAGTGAACAATGAGAGTTCCTCACCTTTGTATAGGGAGAAGGGGGAAACAGCATTTACTGAGTGCTTTCTGTGTGCGGATGCGCCTGCACGGACGTCTCCTTTCTTATCAGCAGCGGTGTGAAGGAGGTAGCAGCGTACCCATTTAACAGGAAAGGACTGAAGCACCCAGGCAGTACAGTTAGGAAGTGCAGAGCTAAGAGCTCACACCCAAGTCGACATATCTGGCTTCAAAGGCTGCCCCTTGCCAACACTCGTCTATTCTGTTAGATTAAGGGATAGTGGAGAAAAACCAAAGCCAGGATGGGAGGACCAACTGGGGACTGCATACAATTAGTGAGCAAGAACCGTTATCTCCATTTCACAGATGAAGAAACTGAGCCAAAGACAGAGAGGTTAAGCGTCTTGCACTGTATCCTGCAGCAAAGAAGTTACAGCATCCAACTTAGCACCTGTATGTTGATCTCTAGATACTAATTCTTTGCCCTGCAGGGTTGTCTGAAGAGCATTTTTGCACAGGTAGTCTCAAACCATCTCAACAGCAGTCTCGATGTGATGATAGTGCTGAGGGAGGGGGTGAGGAGGTAGTGGGGACAGGGCTGAGGGAAGATGAAGGCAACCTTTATGGTGCCCATTGCACAGAAGAGGAAACTCTTCTTGGCACTCTTCTTTCCTTAGTTTTTTTTTTTTTTTAATACTTTTTTTATACTACAAAAGCTGCCTGTTTTATAAAAGCAACATAATTTCGACAGCTCTTTGTGACCCCAAGGGAGGCAAGGCTCAGAGAGGTAAAATGATTTGTCTGAAATTATAAGGTGAAGTAAAAATTTGGACCGAATCTCTGAATCCAGAACTCATACTATTAACTAAAGTATGAGTACAAGGTGGGCTGCCTCAGAATCATTTTGGAGAGCTTGTTATAAATGTAGATTATTGGGCCTTACCCCTGGGGGATTTTGATGTACTAGGACTAGGCATGAAGAGTGTGATTGTAGTTTTAACCAGCCCTGTAGTTGATTCTAAGGTGTAGAGAGATTCGTGAACCACTGTTCTAAACACCACTACGTGATGCTGAAGGTTATAAGTAAATGGGCCTGTCATCAGTGTATCTGTCCATGGCATATCTGTCATGAAATGTAACTCCAGAGCAGATTCCTACCCGCGGTCCTTCCTGGAATTGTATGCAAAGAATCTGGACTCCGTACATTCTTCCGAGTCCACAGCTTTGCAGATTTTCAAATGGGTCTGTCATAACATCTTCCTTCTTCAAGCCATGCTTGACGAAGAAGTGTGAGAAATAAAACCCCATTTAACCTAACCCCCAAACCACAGCTCTCTGTTGCTGATATAGCTCTTTCATTTCCTGGCTCAAGGACAGGTTGCTAGGTTGCCCTTCTGTGAGCTCTTCAGGGGACTTCTCCTTTGCTGGATTTGGCATCACTGTCCCCAGAGAAGGAGCAACTCCATGGAAACGGCATGCAGGGTTGTCCAAAGTGAATGGCCGTGAAGGCAGTGGCTGGAAAACCTGCTCCATTTTTCCCTGACTTAGAGAGCAGGTATTACTTCCTTTATGTATAGTGTGGCTAGGAGGCTCCTGTGGGGCCTGTTCTTGATTCCTGATGCTTGGAAGCAAGTGAACAGTTTGATACCCTTCCGCTGCCATTGGCTTCATCTTCAGCCTGCCAAGGCACTTCACTCACTCATTTCCACCCTCTTATTTACAACTCCAAGATCTAGAGTTCCTTGGAGTAAACAATGCAAATTTGGAGATGAAGCACCTTCCATCTCAGGATTGTGGTCTGTGGATGGAACAGTGGGATAGTGGTGGTGGAAGGTGGAAAGTGTGGATGTATGGATAAGGCAGGTTGCTCACCTCGCACACTCAAGGGTGATGCTGGCAGTAGCGCTTAGGTTTCCTTCAGACTTTTGCTTCTGCTCCCCTGTCCCATGACATCTGACTCTTGCCTCCCAGAAGACTCTTGTTCAGTGTTTAAATTGGCTTCATCATCAAATTAGGTATTTGCAGCTGGACTTGGTAGGAGTGGAATCACATAAGACCAAGAATAAGTGGACAAAAATAGTGACAGGAAATGGACTGTGTAAAGGTGCCAGGGTTGGGCTACTGGAACAAAGCGAGGGACTCTTCGTGCAGGGATCAGGGGCATATTTGCAACCTGGCTCCAATTGAATACAGGACATCCTATCTCTGGCCTCATGTGTATGAGTGTGTTCCAACTGATGGCTCCAATGAGACCACATTTTGTAATTTTAACACATAAACCTTAAAAGCTTGAAGGTTTGGAGATAAAGCTTTCAGCTGAAACAATAATAGCTGCCTTTGGCTGCCTGCCTCCTTTGTGCCAGGAACTTTCTATCTGTTATCTCATTTAAGCTTCCCAGCAACACTGTTAAGACAGTCATTGTATCCTATTTTGCAGAGAGGGAAACTGAATTTCAGGGACGTTAAGTAACTTGTGTTAGGCTTAAACTTTTAAGTGGAGGCACTGGGACTGCAGGCCAGGGATGTCAAACTCCAAAGCCCATGAAAACTCTTCTTTCTTGCCTTCCAAAAAAGTCTAAAATGCATTCTGCAGATGACCTAGTTCATTAGACCAATTGCAGCCTTTAGAATAATTTAGTTGTTATCTTGCCTTTATTCCCATTATCTCTTTATTTATTTTATTTTTTTTTAAGACAGAGTCTTGCACTGTCACCCAGGCTGGAGTGCAGTGGTGCGATCTCGGCTCACTGCAAGCTCTGCCCTATTATCTCATTATTTATTTATTTATTTATTATTAGTGTTATACTTTAAGTTCTAGGGTACGTGTGCACAACATGCAGGTTTGTTACTTATGTATACATGTACCATGTTGGTGTGTTGCACCCATTAACTTGTCATTTACATTAGGCATATCTCCTAATGCTATCCCTTCTCCCTCCCCCCACCCCACAACAGGCCCCAGTGTGTGATGTTCTCCATCCTGTGTCCAAGTGTTCTCATTGTTCAATTCCCACCTATGAGTGAGAACATGTGGTGTTTGGTTTTCTGTCCTTGCCATAGTTTGCTGAGAATGATGGTTTCCAGCTTCATCCATGTCCCTACAAAGGACATGAACTCATCCTTTTTTATGGCTGCATAGTATTCCATGGTGTATATGTGCCACATTTTCTTAATCCAGTCTATCATTGATGGACATTTGGGTTGGTTCCAAGTCTTTGCTATTGTGAATAGTGCCACAATAAACATACGTGTGCATGTGTCTTTATAGCAGCATGATTTATAATCCTTTGGGTATATACCCAGTAATGGCATGGCTGAGTCAAATGGTATTTCTAGTTCTAGATCCTTGAGGAATCGCCACACTGTCTTCCACAATGGTTGAACTGGTTTACAGTCCCACCAACAGTGTAAAAGTGTTCCTATTTCTCCACATCCTTTCCAGGACCTGTTGTTTCCGGATTTTTTAATGATTGCCATTCTAACTGGTGTGAGATGGTGTCTCATTGTGGTTTTGATTTGCATTTCTCTGATGGCGAGTGATGATGAGCATTTTTTCATGTGTCTGTTGGCTGCATAAATGTCTTCTTTTGAAAAGTGTCTGTTCATATCCTTTGCCCACTTTTTGATGGGGTTGTTTGATTTTTTCTTGTAAATTTGTTTAAGTTCTTTGTAGATTCTGGATATTAGCCCTTTGTCAGATGGGTAGGGTGCAAAAGTTTTCTCCCATTATGTAGGTTGCTGTTCACTCTGATGGTAGTTGCTTTTACTGTGCAGAAGCTCTTTAATTTAATTAGATCCCATTTCTCAATTTTGGCTTTTGTTGCCATTGCCTTTGGTGTTTTAGACATGAAGTCCTTGCCCATGCCTATGTCCTGAATGGTATTGCCTAGATTTTCTTCTAGGGATTTTATGTTTTTAGGTCTGACATTTAAGTCTTTAATCCATCTTGAATTCATTTTTGTGTAAGGTGTAAGGACGGGATCCAGTTTCAGCTTTCTACATATGACTAGCCAGTTTTCCCAGCACCATTTATTAAATAGGGAATCTTTTCCCCATTTCTAGTTTTCGTCAGATTTGTCAAAGATCAGATGGTTGTAGATGTGTGGTATTATTTCCAAGGGCTCTGTTCTGTTCCATTGGTCTATATCTCTGTTTTGGTACCAGTACCATGCTGTTTTGGTCACTGTAGCCTTGTAGTATAGTTTGAAGTCAGGTAGCATGATGCCTCCACCTTTGTTCTTTTGGCTTAGGATTGTCTTGGCTATGCGAGCTCTTTTTTGGTTCCATATGAACTTTAAAGTCATTTTTTCCAATTCTGTGAAGGAAGTCATTGGTAGCTTGTTGGGGATGGCATTGAATCTATAAATTACCTTGGGCATTATGGCCATTTTCACAATTTTGATTATTTCTATCCATGAGCATGGAATGTTCTTCCATTTGTTTGTGTCCTCTTTTATTTCATTGAGCAGTGGTTTGTAATTCTCCTTGAAGAGGGCCTTCACATCCCTTGTAAGTTGGATTCCTAGTATTATCTCATTTTTAAAAATGAAATTACTAATATAACTTACGGAGCAACTTACATACCAGGTGCTGTGCTAAGCACTTTCCATACTTTGTCTCATGCATCCTTCATGACAATGATTTTACATATAAAGATACTGAGCATCAGAGAGGTGAAGAAACTTGGCCAAGGTTATAAAGCTAGGAAGTGACAGAGTGAAATTCAAACCCAGGGCTGGCTGAATTCACAGCCCATGTCTGTGCCCTAGGACACAATGCAGTGGGGAAGACAAATGTGGTCCTCATTCTAAATAGGCTCCTCTCTGTCAACCACTGCTCTATTTCCTTCTCACCACATGGGGTAGGCCATCCCCATGCACAACTCACACTTTTAAGCCTATGTGCCTTAGGTCACTTTCTCAGCCTAGAATGCTTGCTCTCACTCCTCTACCTAACAAGACTCTATGCTACTCTACTCAGTTAAGGACTGTGTCATATGCCCCTTCTCAGAGAAGTTTCTTGAGTGCTCCTCGTCCCAGGAGGAATAAATTGCTCTTGTCTTTTTGCTTCCACCTTCATTAGTGTACCCTTTATTTTGTCTTTCTGTAGAGTTTAGCTCATTGTTTACCTGTCTCCCCTACTAGATTCCCAGGCACTTGAGAGTAGGCACCAAATTCTATTCACTCTAGCTCCATGGTGGTTTACCCACAATGATTTAGTGGATGATCAGTACATGTCTGTGAGCTGACCAAAGGACTGGCTGAGAGATGCCCCGAATGAACAGACAAACGCATTCATTTGTGGCTGGATCCTGGGGCAATCACACAGGCTACCCATGTGGACTAGACTGGCTGGGAGAATCTGGAATCCCCTGGGCTCATTTTACTAGTCTGTAAACATAGGAGGCAGGTCAGGGTACAGGTGATATCTGCTCAAGGCCAACTGTAGGTCCATTCTGTGGTCTGTACTTTGAATTCAGGTCAAGGGGCCAGGCTCTCCTAGATTATTTATGTTGTGCCTTCCCATTTGTGGAAGAAAGGGCTTCTCTGCCTCCCTTAGGAACACAAGTTGTGTTCCTCCATGCCTCTTTATCTGCTTCTGGCTGTCCTGAGAGTGTCTGGAAAGAGAATGCGCTCTGTGGAGACAGATAGTGAGGTACAGAAGCATCTTTTTGGTTTTTTTTTTTTTTGATATCTTTTATCGAGGCCACCGTGTTATGGATTTTCAACCACTTTATCTCATTTTATGTTGTTAATCTCTGCCACAATGTTTTGAGGTGGGTCTTAATGTCCCTGTTTTGTAGCTGAAGAACCTGAGACTGAATGAAATGTCTTGCCCGAGGTCACACAGTTAAGTAAGTGGCAGAGGCAGAATTCAGTCTTGGGTCTGTCTGCCCTTTCCGAAGCCTGGCATCTTAACAGAAAATACATTGGAGAAACATGATCTTCAGTCCCATAAAATGGAAAGGATTGGATTTATACAATGGATTACATATTTAAGGTGAGATGTTTCTCAATTATTGATCACTTTTAGTCCCCCGCAATGATTTACAAAAATGGCAGAAGGAGTCGGAGATTAAAAAGTACAATTCCTCTATCAAGTACTGGACTACTGGCCTGAATGCCCCCATATCAACCCCCTCTGACAGATATGGTATGGAGATGACTCCAAATTATTTTGCCCTTTCTGCTCCTTTTACAGCTCAGGTGGGTAAGGCTCCAAAATGTTACTGAATTTCTAAAGGTCACACATCAAGTTAATAACAAAACTCGCTTAGAATGCTAGTATCTTATACTACCCCACCTGCTTCCTGGCCTTTCTGGGGTAGGTGCAATAGTTAGGAGTCCTTGCACTGCCAAATCCTAACCCAGTTTTCTTTCTGCTAAATCGCCCTACCTTATGGTGTCAGTGAACACATGTTTATAAATGGTAGGGAGGAAGTGGAACATTATTGCACTCTGAGGTAGAAGAAAAGACAAATATTTGCCTCACCACCTGTCCTTATTTAGGTGAAGGTAAGACTTTGCAAAGAAGATCTTTGGTAGGAGAGCTGAGGACTGTTGGGGGCTCCTGTGGATTTAGCGGCCTGGGTATCTGGGAGGAGTCCCCTTTGGCTCTGGAGAAATGGAAGTGGGGCTGCCAGGGGCCAGAGGTGCCCCAGAGGGATGCAAATAGTGGGCCTCTTGAACTTTTACTCCTGCTCATTTCTCAGCTAAAGAGTAAGAGGCAGAGGGGCCCTCCCAGTTTACTGGCCATGAGCATTAAGGAGGCTGAGGCTTAAGGCCATCATGGAATACGGAGGACGGGGAGGTGGTGATGGGCCAAGTGCAGGAGGCTGAGCCTCCATATCTCTCCACCAAGAGGTGAGTGTGGCTGGGAGTGGTGGTAAAGTGAGATTGTGTGAAAATGGATGGAGCAGGGGGGTATGAATGAGATTGTGGGGATATGGATGGAGCGGGGGGGATTGAATGAGATTGAGGGGATATGGATGGAGCGGGGGGTATGAATGAGACTGTGGGGATATGGATGGGGCGGGGGGATAGGAATGGGATTGTGGGGAGATGGATGTAGCAGGGAGAAGGGGCTAGGGAAGAGCAGAGCTGATGGGAGTGATTCTGGAAGGAATAGTACGCCAAGGTGGATTCTTGGCCTGGCAGCCCTGGGAAGGCTGCACTGGGCTTCTTGCAGTGTGTGGCTTCTACTCCTCCCTGGGGACCTCATCCTGGACTCTGTGGACCCCCATCGGTCTGCTAGCTTAATTAGAGTCCCAACCTTCACACCCTCCACCACATAGCCCAGGGTTCTGAGGGAAACCTGTGGGTCTGCTGTTCCTGCCAGGTTTCCTGTCCCTGTCACTGTAGATGGAAGCCCTCCAGACTGGCCATCATGCCCCTCCCCCTCTCCCTTGTCCTCCTGCCCCACACCCACACAGCTCTGTGCTCTTTCCCTGAGGTGCCAGCTCTGGCTGCTGCACACCCTGTCTCGTCAGCCCAGGGACCCCCTCTTTCCTTCCCGGCAAACTTCCTCAGATCTGCTCTGAGCATTCATTTTTTTCCGATCCCAAAGTTCCTTGATATGTCCTGGCTTCCAAGTTGCTTCTCATACTAGCCATCTGCTTCCCGGCCTTTCTGGGGTAAGGAGCAATAGTTTGGAGTCCTTGCACTGCCTATTCTATATAGTATAGTGGTTCTGAGCCGGGAACAGTTTTGCCTCCCAGGGGACATTTGGCAAGGTCTCAAGATATTTTTGGTCATCACACTGGGTATGTCACCACTGGTGCTACTGGCACACACTGAGTCAAAGCCAGGGAGCCTCTGAATATCTTCCAATGCACAGGACAGGGACCAAGAATAAAAAATTATCCTGCCCAAAATGTCAATAGCACGGAGTTTAAGAAACCCTGCTCTGTTATATAACTACAAGTCTAAAAGGTTAGGTTTGGAAATTGCCAGGTGTTGATCCTTTAGGCACTGAACTTCCAGGAGTAGCTGCTCTTTCCCTTCCCCACTTGCCGGAGAGGGGCTGGGCATTGCCATGAAACATCTACAACTTGGGCAGAAATCTATGGAGAGAAAGGTGAGGGGAGATTCCCCCTCTCCAAATTTAATATCAACTTCTAGAGAAAGCATTGCACTTCAACTGTTAAATGCCTTTCTTCTTCTGCAAGACAGTGCCAGTTTTTTTTTTTGAAACAGAATAGCAACTTATTATTCTAGTAGTTTATAAAATGGACAGTTTTATGTCATGAAAGTTGATGCATTAGGTTTTGGAGTCTTCCCCTCCTCTATTTCATGTTCTTCAGTTGTAATCCTTCTTTGAATATTGGAATATTTGCTGTGTCAGCAAAATACTGTAGTGGTGGCTCTGTTCAGAAAAACTGATTGCCTTTCTTTTAATTTAAGGTTAATGAATTCTTAATTTCTTAAGGGTGTGCTTATATATCAGAAACTGGCTCAAAGAGTTGCTTGTTTCTGTCGAGCTGAGTTTCTTAGGGTTCATTTCCAATTAAGCAATGAAAATGCTTGCCAACAGAATTAATTGGTCGGTCTAATCTCTTTTTTTACCACCCTTGCCTGTTTCTTCCATCTGCACACAGTTTTCTTCAGCATGGGGGAGCAGAACCACTCTCCCAGGAAGGAGCTTCAGCACAGGACACGTGCAGAGGCTCCAGGAAAGAAAAGCTGACATCCCAGGCCTATGCCCTTGGGGCCGTTTCCAACTCTATGTCTACTTTTCTGACCTTTCCTATCTATAAGTTTGTGTTCCGGCAACAGATCCATGCCATGGCAGTGTCAGAGGCTGTGAGACAGCTTTGGCACGAAGGTCCTCAATACTTCTACCGGGGAA
>NW_012108797.1:50053-50965 GCF_000951045.1 Mandrillus leucophaeus | reverse complement strand
CCAAAATCCTTCCAGCTCCTCAAAGCCCAGTTCAGAGGTCACCTTCTCTATGGAGCCTCTTGATTTCCCCCAACTGAATGCGACATTAGTCTCTGTGATGCCCCTTTCTAACAGCACTTCATACATGGTACTGATTCTATTATGTCACTAATCTCATGTGACTCTGTTCTTGCATTCTTCAATACCTCCTACTAGACCATAGAACTTATTGAAAGCAGGGATTCTTGTATGCATTTTTAAATCTTCCATTGTGCCTAGGTGCTCAATAACGTTGGTCGAATTATTGAATTTATTATCAAGCTGTGATGTGGTATATTCTCTGGGTGCTGTCCCTTGTACACGAAGATAAACTTATTGACTCACTGTCAGCAGGACACATGCCTTTGGGCTGTGTTTTTGTTTTCTTTTAATAGCGGATTTAGTTTTGTGCTAATGATAATGATGCTTCTACTGATGATAATAGTAATAATAAAAAATTACTTTCAACTGGAACATTTGATGAGTTTGTGTTACTGATGGCATGTTTGCTATTAGCACCAGTTCAGGAACTGAAACTTCTCAAACAGATTCACAATGTATAACTGTCCTATTTGTTTCAACTCTGGGGTTTTGAGGATTTCCAAGATGACATGTGTTATAGTTTCCCCCTACAGATAATTTTGTATTTTTAGTAGAGATGGGGTTTCTCCATATTGGTCAGGCTGGTCTCGAACTCCCAACCTCAGGTGATCCACCTGCCTTGGCCTCCCAAAGTGCTGGGATTACAGGCATGAGTCACCACGCCCAGCTTCCATATGAAATTCAGAGTAGTTTTTTTCTAATTCTGTGAAGAAAGTCAATGGTAGCTTGAAGGGAATAGCATTGAACCTATAAATTACTTTGGGCAGTATGGCCATTTTCATGATATTGATT
>NW_012108797.1:49044-50003 GCF_000951045.1 Mandrillus leucophaeus | reverse complement strand
TTGTGTTCCGGCAACAGATCCATGCCATGGCAGTGTCAGAGGCTGTGAGACAGCTTTGGCACGAAGGTCCTCAATACTTCTACCGGGGAACCTACCCTCCTCTTCTCTCCAAGACGTTGCAAAGGACTCTTCTGTTTGGGACTTATGATAGCCTGCTGTGCTTTCTCTCTCCTGTTGGGCCACATACCCTGGGACACCACTGGGTTGCAGGGGTCATGTCTGGCCTGGTGAAGGCTGTGGCACTCAGCCCCTTTGAAAGGGTGCAAAATGTACTCCAGGATGGTCACAAGCAAGCTCGCTTCCCCAGCAGCTTCAACATTCTTGAAGAATTCAATTCTTATGGGCTTTGGGGGCAGCTGTCACGGGGCTACTACCGTGGTTTCTGGCCTGTCCTGGCCAGGAACAGCCTGGGGAGTGCTCTATATTTTTCTTTCAAGCACCCCATCCAGGATGGCCTGGCAGAGCAAGGCCTGCCCCATTGGGTTCCTGCCTTGTTGTCTGGTAGTGTCAATGAAACAATCACCTGCCTAGTTCTGTATCCTCTGATTGTGCTGGTTGGTAATATGCAGTCCCATATTGGATGGCAGAGCATGCCAAGCCTGTGGGTCTCTGCCCAGGATGTGTGGAACACTTGGGGCCAAAAGCTACTCCTGATCTACTGTGGAGGCTCCCTGGTCATCCTAAGGTCCAGGGTGACATGGGGCCTCACTACAGCAATCCATGAGTATCTGCAGAGGAAGTCACACTCCAGGAAAGAGCTGAAGACTGACTAGCTGCAGAAAGTGTGGCCATGCCATCTTTGTTATTCTAAATCTTCCCTGCTTGGTTCTATGTAGCTTACTTCTTTGGCTCAGTTGCCTAATACTTTAGCATCTGTAAACTCATTGCATGGGAGAAGTTCCCAACTACCAACCTGTTGAGCAAGGACAAAGCCCAACAGGATTCCTTAGTCAAAAAGA
>NW_012108797.1:23811-47341 GCF_000951045.1 Mandrillus leucophaeus | reverse complement strand
CTCCTTGAAGAGGTCCTTCACATCCCTTTTAAGTTAGATTCCTAGGTATTTTATTATCTTTGTAGCAATTATGAATGGGAGTTTGCTCATGATTTGGCTCTCTGTTTGACTATTATTTGTGTATAAGAATGCTTATGATTTTTGCACATTGATTTTGTATCCTGAGACTTTGCTGAAGTTGCTTATCAGCTTAAGGAGTTTATGGGCTGAGACCATGGGGTTTCTAAATATACAATCATGTCATCTGCAAACAGAGACAATTTGACTTCCTTTCTTCCTATTTGAATACACTTTATTGGTTTCTCTTGCCTGATTGCCCTGGCCAGAACTTGCAATACTATGTTGAATAGGAGTGTTGAGAGAGGGCATCCTTGTTTTGAACCAGTTTTCAAAGGGAATACTTCCAGCTTTTGTCCATTCAGTATGATATTGGCTGTGGGTTTGTCATAAATAGCTCTCATTATTTTGAGATACGTTCCATCAATTCCTTGTTTATTGAGTGTTTTTAGCATTAATGGGTGTTGAATTTTATCAAAGGCCTTTTCTGCATCTATTGAGATAATCATATGGCTTTTGTCATTAGCTCTGTTTATGTGATGGATTACATTTATTGATTTGTGTGTGTTGAACCAGCCTTGCACCCCAGGGATGAAGCTGACTTGATTGTGGTGGATAAGCATTTTAATGTGGTGCTGGATTCGTTTTGCCAGTATTTTATTGAGGATTTTCACATTGATGTTCACTAAGGATGTTGGCCTGAAATTTTCTTTTTTTGTTGTGTCTCTGCCAGGTTTTGGTGTCAGGATGATGCTGGCATCATAAAATGAGTTAGGGAGGAGCTCATCTGTTTCTATTGTTTGGAATAGTTTCAGAAGGAATGGTACAAGCTCCTCTTTGTACCTCTGGTAGAACTCGGCTGTGAATCCATCTGGTCCTGAACTTTTTTTGGTTGGTAGGCTATTAATTACTGCCTCAATTTCAGAACTTGTTATTGGTCTATTCAGGGATTCGAGTTCTTCCTGGTTTAGTCTTCAGAGGGTGCATGTGTCCAGGAATTTATCCATTTCTTCCAGATTTTCTAGTTTATTTGCATAGAGGTATTTATAGTATTCTCTGATGGTAGTTTGTATGTCTGTGGGATCAGTGGTGATCTCCCCTTTATCTTTTTTTATTGTGTCTATTTGATTCTTCTCTCTTTTCTTCTTTACTAGTCTGGCTAGAGGTCTATCTATTTTGTTATTTTTTTTCAAAGAACCAGCTCCTGGATTCATGGATTTTTTGAAGGATTTTTTGTGTCTCTATCACCTTCAGTTCTGCTCTGATCTTAGTTATTTCTTGTCTTCTGCTAGCTTTTGAATTTGTTTGTTCTTGCTTCTCTAGTTCTTTTAATTATGATGTTAAGGTGTCGATTTTAGATCTTTCCTGCTGTCTCCTGTGGGCATTTAGTGCTATAAATTTCCCTCTACACACCGGTTTAGCTGTGTCCCAGAGATTGTGGTACTTTTTATCTTTGTTCTCATTGGTTTCAGAGAAGTTATTTATTTCTGCCTTAATTTCATTATTTACACAGTAGTCATTCAGGAGCATGTTGTTTAGTTTCCATGTAGTTGTGCGGTTTTGAGTGAGTTTCTTAATCCTGAGATCTAATTTGATTGCACTGTGGTCTGAGAGACTGTTATGATTTCTGGTCTTTTGCATTTGCTGAGGAGTGTTTTACTTCCAATTATGTGGTCGATTTTAGAATAAGTGCTACGTGGTGCTGAGAAGAATGTATATTCTGTTGATTTGGATGGAGTTCTATATATGTCTATTAGGTCCGCTTGGTCCAGAACTGAGTTCAAGTTTTGAATATCCTTGTTAGTTTTCTGTCTCGTTGATCTGTCTAATATTGAAAGTGGGTTGTTAAAGTCTCCCACTATTATTGTGTAGGAGTCTAAGTCTCTATGTAGGTCTCTAAGAATTTGCTTTATGAATCTGAGTGCTCCTGTATTGGGTGCACATATATTTAAGATAGTTAGCTCTTCTTGTTGCATTGATCCCTTTACCATTATTTAATTCCCTTCTTTGTCTTTTTTGATCTTTGTTGGTTTAAAGTCTGTTTTATCAGAGAGTAGGATTGCAACCCCTGCTTATTTTTGCTTTACATTTGCTTGATAAATCTTCCTCCATCCCTTTATTTTGAGCCTATGTGTGTCTTTGCACATGAGATGGGTCTCCAGAATACAGCACACTGATGGGTCTTGACTCTTTATCCAATTTGCCAGTCTATGGCTTTTTAATTGTGGTATTTATCCCATTTACATTTAAGGTTAATATTGTTATGTGTGAATTTGATCCTGTCATTATGATGCTAGCTGGTTATTTTGCCCATTAGTTAATGCAGTTTCTTATAGTGTCAATGGTCTTTACATTTCGGTTTGTTTTTGCAGTGGCTGGTTCCAGTTTTTCCTTTCTGTATTTAGTTCTTCCTTCAGGAGGTGTTGTAAGGCAGGCCTGATGGTGACAAAATCCCTTAGCATTTGCTTGTCTCTAAAGGATTTTATTTCTCCTTTGCTTATGAAGTTTTATTTGGCTGGATGTGAAATTCTGGTTTGAAAATTCTTTTCTTTAAGAATGTTGAATATTGGCCCCACTCTCTTCTGGCTTGTAGGATTTCTGCAGAGAGATTTGTTGTTAGTCTAATGGTCTTCCCTTTGTGGGTAATCTGACCTTTCTCTCTGGCTCCCCTTAACATTTTTTCCTTCATTTCAACCTTGGTGAATCTGACAATTATGTGTCTTGGAATTGCTCTTCTCGAGGAGTATCTTTGTGGTGTTCTCTCTATTTCCTGAATTTGAATGTTGGCCTGCCTTGCTATGTTGGGTAAGTTCTCCTGAATAATATCGTCAAGTGTGTTTTCCAACTTGGTTCCATTCTCCCCATCACTTTCAGGTTCGCCGATCAAACATAGGTTTGTTCTTTTCACATAGTCCCATATTTCTTGGAGCCTTTTTTTTTTGTTCCTTTTCATTCCTTTTTCTCTAATCTCATCTTCATGCTTCATTTCATTAAGTTGATCTTCAATCTCTGTAATCCTTTGGAGGAGAAGAGGCTTTCTGGTTTTGGCAATTTTCAGCCTTTTTGCATTGTTTTTCCTTCATCTTCGTGGATTTATCTACCTTTGGTCTTTGCTGTTGGTGACTTTTGGATGGCGTTTTTGCGTGTTTGTCCTTTTTGTTGCTGTTGATGGTATTGCTTTCTGTTTGTTGGTTTTCCTTCTATCAGTCAGGCCACTCTTCTGCAGGTCTGCCGGAGTTTCCTGGGGGTCCACTCCAGACCCTGTTTATCTGGGTATCACCAGTGGGGGCTGCAGAACTGCGAAGATTGCTTCGTGCTCCTTCCTCTGGAAGCTTTGTCCCAGAGGGGCACCTGCCAGATGCCAGCTGGAGCTGTCCTGTATAAGGTGTCTGTTGACCCCTGCTGGGAGGTGTCTCCGTGTCAGGAGGCACAAGGGTCAGGGACCCACTTGAGGAGGCAATCTGTCCCTTAGCAGAGCTACAGCACTGTGCTGGGATATCTGCTTCTCTCTTCAGAACCAGCAGGCAGGAATGTTTAAGTCTGCAGAAACTGCACCCACAGCCGCCCCTTCTCCCACGTGCTCTGTCCCAAGGAGATGGGGGTTTTATCTATAAGCCCCTGACTGGGGCTGCTGCCTTTCTTTCAGAGATGCCCTTCCCAGAGAGGAGGAATCTAGAGAGGCAATCTGGCTACAGCGACTTTGTGGCACTACAGTGGGCTCTGCCCAGTCAGAACTTCCCAGAGGCTTTGTTTATACTGTGAGGGGAAAACCCGTCTACTCAAGCCCCAGTAATGGCAGACCCCCCACTCTCCCACCAAGGTCGAGCATCCCAGGTCGACTTCAGACTTCTGTGCTGGCAGCAAGAACTTCAAGACAGTGGATCTTAGCTTGCTGGGCTCTGTGAGACTGGGATCCGCTGAGCAAGACCACTTGGCTCCCTGGCTTCAGTCCCCTTTCCAGAAGAATGAACGGTTCTGTCTTGCTGGTGTTCCAGGCTTCACTGGGGTATGAAAAAAAACTCCTGCAGCTAGATCGGTGTCTGCCCAAACAGCCGCCTAGATTTGTGCTTGAAGCCCAGGGCCCGTGTGGTGTAGACACCTGAGGGAATTTCCTGGTCTTTAGGTTGCAAAGACCTTGGGAAAAGCGTAGTATCTGGGCCAGATAGCACAGTCCCTCATGGCACAGTCCTTCATGGCTTTAGGGAGTTCCCCGACCCCTTGAACTTCCTGGGTGAGGCAATGCCTCACCCTGCTTCTGCTCGCCCTCTGTGGGCTGCACCCACTGTCTAACCAGTCCCAATGAGATGTACCGGGTACCTCAGTTGGAAATGCAGAAATCACCCACCTTCTGCATTGGTCTCGCTGAGAGCTGCACACTGGAGCTGTTCCTATTCAGCCATCTTGCCCAGGAGTCTTGCATTCCTTTTTTATAGCTTAATACTATTAAAATGTGTACATATACAACATTTTCTTTATCCATTTATTGACTGATGGACACTTAGGTTGATTCCATAACTTGGATCTTGTGAATAGTGCTGCAATAAACATAGGAGTGCAGATATCTCTTCAATATACGGTTAAAAAAATTTTTTTTGAAATATACCCAGCAGCAAGATTGCTGAATCATAATGATAGTGCTATTTTTAGTTTTTTGTGGAACACCCATACCGTTTTCCATAATGGCTGTACCAACTTACATTCCCAATAACAGTGTATAAGAGTTTCCCTTTCTCCACATCCTTGCCAGCATCTGTCATTTTTTTTTTTGTCTTTTTGATAATGGTCATTTTAACTGGGGTGGGATGAAATCCAATTTTTGACTGTTACAAAACAGAACTACCATGATTTTTCTTGGTAATGTACATAAACACAGATATCTCTAGGGGATTTATGTAGAATTCTGGTTTATGGAATATGAGCACCTTCAATTTAATTGAATGATGCCTAACTTTTCCTAATGGCATGTACCAATTCACACCCTTACTAGCCAGGTTTAACAGTTCCCATTGCTCCACCTGGTGGTCAACACTTAGTATTATCAGACTTCTTAATTTTTGCCTATCTAATAAGTGTAAATGGCATCTTATAATTTGATTTTCCTGATTACTAATAATGTTGAGCATCTTTTCACAAGCGTATTGAATGTTAGTATTTCCTCTTTTGTGAAGCATTTATTCAAGACATTTGCCATTTTTTCCTGTTGAGTTGTGTAACTTTTTCAAATTAATTTGTAGAAGTTGTTTTTAGTTCTTTCTCCTTTATATGTGTTCCATATATCTCTCCTAATTTTGTCACTTATTTTTCCATTTTAATGATTTCTTTTGATAAACATAAGTTCTAATTATAAGATAGATATCGAAGTTATCAATCCTTTTTTATGGTAAGTGCTTTTTGTGTCTTTTCAATGAAATCTTTCTATACCCCAATATCATGAAGATATTCCTTTATAATAACATTTAACACTTTTATAATTTTGACTTTCACATTTATGTTTTGAATATACTTGGAATTAATTTTCATGTAGAATATGAGAATAGAGGTCCAATTTTTCCTTTATGAATATCCAATTGCCCCAATATCATTTGTTGAAAAGTCTTTTCTTCTCCCATTCAGTTACAATGCCAACTCTGTCAAATATCAAGTGTTCATATATTCTTGGGACGATTTCTGACCTGTCTGTTCTATTCTACCAGTTTATTTATCTAATCATGTGCCAATACAGCATTGCCTTGTTACCTGTAACAGTAATAATAATAAATGTCTTGATATCTGATAGGGAAAGTCTTCCCACCTCATTCTTATTCCTCAAGAGTTTCTTAACTATTCTTATCAATATGCACAGAAATAGATGCTGAAATTTTCCTTTCACAAAATTACTGTTGAGATTTTAATTTCAGCAAAACTTAACTGTTGAGTTTTAATGTAAACAAAAATAATGGTTGAAATTCTAATTTTAATGTCTCTCCAAGTTTCATAATATTCTACATAGTGTTCAACATATCTTTTTTGGGATTTTTATTTTTTGCTTAATTTTTAAACTATTACTAACAGTAAAGCAGATTATCATAAATGGGATTATAATGAGTTTCTTACATATAATGTCCTTCTATTTTAAGAGAAAAATATATATCTGTTAAGAAATCAGTTTATATGTGTTGATGCCTCATGTTGACATATTCAGTATAACATATTGATTAATATTATCTACTATGTTATTATCTATACAAATGCCACTAATTCACTAGGTTTTTCAAAAAGTAAACAGCAAACCTTAAAAAATTTATTATGATAATGGAGATGGAGTACAAAAAGGGTCAACTCTGAGATAGAGTACATGAAAGCTCAAGATACCTGTATACAACTGCCTACTTGATATTTTCACTGAAATATAGGCATTCCAAACTTAATATGTCAAAGATTAAACTATTTATTCTCCTTACCAATCTGTCCCTAGTCTTTCCACTTCCAATGGTATCATCATCTTCTGGTACTTTCAACACAAAGGATACTATCATATAGGAACGTGACTCTCTCACTCATTACTCTATTTCCAGTGCCCAGATTGTCATGCACATAGTAAGTGCTCAATAGATATAGAATGGATGAATGGGCCCTGCCCTCCAAACATGTTCGATTAAAAATCATTCAAGAATATACACAAAGTAGTATATGAAAAAATGACAGAAGACTTCTGTCCTTTCTTTTCAATTATTAGACCCACAGCCTTAGTTCAGTCTTTCCTGATTTTATACCTGAAAAACTGCCACAACTCTTTTTATTGGCTCTTCTTTTCACCTTCCAATGTTAATAGTTTATAAGATAAAATCCAGACCACTTGGCATGACATTCAAGATCCTCCATAATCTGACACCAGCCTACCTTTTTCACCTCATTTTCCTCTACTTAAATATTATGAATCTCGATGTCCCAACTACACAAGACTACTGGATGTTTCTCAAGTGTGCCCTACATTTCTCTTTGTTCTTCTTTTCTCCTCTTCCTGGAATTCCATTGCCCCCATTTCTTACTTCAACAAATGCTATCCATTTTTAAAGACCCAATTCAAATGTCATTTCCTCTATGCAGGCTTCTTGGACTCTCTCAGGTAGAATTAGGCTTCCCTCTTTTCCACTTTCCCCTGGTACTTATCAATCTTGATATAACATTTAAAATCATAGATGTCATAGAATTATAATATTAGATTTAGAAGTGGTCTTGGTGATCATGTGATCCGACTTCTTCATGTTATCAAGGGCCAGAGCTAGGAGAATCCAGGTCTTTTAATTTGCCTTGACTCGTGATTATGTATGTACGTATTTTTTATCCTCTACTTGACATGTCACTGGGCAGAAATAGGGTGTTATTCATCTTTGTGTTTTTATTCATGATATGTAATAACATCTATTGCACATAGTGGATGTACAATAAGTATGTTTTAATTGACTTAAGATCAGAGGGATGGATAAAGTAGAGGTACCATTCGTAGTATTGTACTCTGTACCAGGTACTATGCCAAAGTTTTACAAGAATTACCTGATTGATCACACAATCCTATGAGATAAGCACCATTTGTAGCTTTATTTGCCCAAGACTTCATAGCCAGTGTAGAATCTGGACGAAAATCAAATTCCTTTGGCTCCAGATTCTTTGTTCTTAGTCATTGTGCTATGGTGCAGAACAACAAGGTGGGAACTCAAACATTTTGGGTTTAGAATATGATTGATGAATGAATTTGGCATGAAAGACTAACTTTAATTTCCTGGAGGACATAGCAGCTGGGTTTGGGAAGACAGTTTGGGACTATATTGTGGAAGGCTCTGAATGCCAAGCATGGTGTGAGAAGTTACCTCCCTTCCCTAGCTCTCCATCTGCACCAGTCTAGATCACCGTCTGAGGCCCAGCTCAAACAGCACATATTGTTTGAAGACTTCCAGAATCTTCCAAGTCACAATGAATTTCCTCTTCTCCTACAGCACTTTGTTCATACCTTTGTTATAATACATAATATTACTTTCTTTCTTTTATTTTTTTTGAGACGGAGCCTTGCTCTGTTACTCAGGCTGGAGTGCAGTGGCGTGATCTCGCCTTCCCTGGGTTCAAGCAGTTCTCCTGCCACAGCTTCCGAGTAGCTGGGACTATAGGCATGCACCACCATGCCCCACTGGTTTTCGTATTTTTAGTAAAGATGAGGTTTCACCATGTTGGCCAGGCTGGTTTTGAACTCCTGACCTCAGGAGATCTGCCAGCCTCGGCCTCCCAGAGTGATGGGATTACAGGCGTGAGCCACTGAGCCCAGTCAATATGACTTTCTTAACAGAAATATTTTGTGGCTATATCTGTTTTCTTCATATTTTGTAAATTCCTTGAGAGCAGGCACCTTATTTATGATTGTATACCTCTTTTCATTTCACAACTGATACATAGTAGATGCTTGTCTTAGTCCATTTTGTGTTGCTGTAAGTGAATACCTGAAACTGGGCAATTTACAAAGAAAAGAGGTTTATTTAACTCATGGTTCTGCAGCCTGGGAAGTTTAAGATTAGGCAGCTGCATCTGGTAGCTTCTGATGCGGGCCTTGTACTGTGGCAAAACATGGCAGAGATATGGAAGGGAAACCAGGTCCCTGCAAAGAGAGTAAAACACCAAACATGAGACGCAACCTCACTTTACAACAACTTGCACTTGCATAACCAATCCAGTCCCACAAAGAGTAAGAATGGACTCACTCCCACCAGACTGCTTTAATCCCTTCATGAGAGTGAATCCCTAATGACCCAGAAGGCTGTTAAAGGTTCCACTCCCTCTCAACATTGTTACATTGGGGACCAAGTCTCAATATCAGTTTTGGTGAGCACAAACCATATTCAAATCATAACAATGCTCAATACATGTTACTTGAATTAAACGTTTCATTAGGAGAATATAGACATGAATAAAGCATGGTTTCTGCTCTCAAGAGAAGCCAACATTCTATCAAGGGAAACAGTACATTATTCCACATGAGAAGCTATACTAGTGACATGTATAAAGCATGAGGAATTCAGCGATCAATTAGAAAATGCAATAGGAAAAATAACCCATTCATGATATTCCCAATATCTATAAGGCAGCTAGGAAGATAGCTAACAAAGATGTATAAACCATTATGCAGAAAAGTATGAGATTGTACAAAAGGAAATTTAATAAAAATTGGAAAGTGGGGGAATATACTTGTCAAGAACTACAAAAAGTGTAGAATTTGACCCTATTTACAAACTTACAAATTAACCTGACACACACAGTTTCATGTATTCTGTCAGAAGACATGAGAATCTTGCGTGAGAGGCAAAGGACTTTATTACTCAGAAAAAGCAGTAGCTAGAACTTCCTGTTGGTTTGTGTTCGTTCCCAATGCCCCCTAAATCCCACAAGGGCAATGCAAAGGACCAATGATGGATGGCTGCACAGTGGGTTGCATTACAGGAAAGAAACAACACATTTGGAGGATCCACCGCTTTTATAGAAAATGGAAATAAGCTGGCTCTTTGTGATGTTTCCCCATCCTTCAGGGTTTCTCACTGAAAACATGGTCTTGAGAATGGCCAAGGTGAAGAGTCATCAGTGCCTTACATTTTTGGCATAATCAGCAAGAACATGCATGAATGCTTAGGGGCCATGATGGGTTGTCTTTCCCAAGAATACTTCATTTGTATATGTGGAGACTTTAAGTCAGCAAATTGGTAATTCTTCTCAAATTAGTCCATAAATCCAATATTATTCCAATCAAAATATTAACAGGCCAATTTTTTTGTGGAATTTGAAACACTGATTACAAAATTATAAAAGGCACATACAGTAAATTGTTATATGAAAGAAGTGACATTGCAAAGGAGTGAAAAAAAGATGAATAATTTAATAAATGTGATTGGGACAGTTGTTTCCCTTCTCAGAGGAAAATCTAGATCCATGCCCTATACAAAATAAAGTCTAGATGTATAAAAGTCCAAAGTACAAAATCGAAATCTTAAAACCAATAAGAAATCATGTCCTCAGAATAATTTCCTAAACAAAATCCCAAAACACAAGTTTTAAAGGAAAAGATTGATATATATTTGATTCCACAAACATCGTATAATGAAAAAAATGAGAAATAACGTTAGTGTTAAAAGACGAGCAATGATTGGTACAGGATTTTTGGAAAGCTAGTTGGCTCTATCTACTGAAGCTGAACCTATGCATTCCCTACGACCAGCAACTCCACTTCTTGGTATATACCCAAGAAAAATGCATATGTATATTCACTAATGACATTATGAATATGCTCATACAGCATCATTTGTAATAGCCTCACACTGAAAAAAAAAAAAAAAAAACAAGTGTCCACAAACAGTAGAATGAATAAATAAATTGCAGTATATTCATACATTAAAATGTAGCACATAATGGAGAATTAACTACAAATTCACGACAACATGGATGAATCTCACAAACCTAATGTTGAGCAAAAGAAGCCAGACACAGAGGAGTATATACTGAAAGATCCCATTTATTTAAAGCAGAAAAGAGGCAAAACTAATAATCAGGAGAGTGGTTATCATCCTTGGGCATAGTGACTGGAAAGGGGCACAAAAGAAGCTTGTGGCGGGGCAGGGGGATGTTGGTAATGTACTGTGTCTTGATCTGAGAGCTGGTTATATGGGTGTCTTTACTTTGTGAACATTTATCAAGATGTACACCTAAGATATGTATGTATGTCTATTGTACTTGAATAAAACAGTTTGAAAATCTGCCTAACAGGATACTTTCTTATATATGGCTCTCACCAGTAGAGTTGCATGCATACCAAAAGTCATGTGTTTCCTCAAACAGGTTTATTTCAGTTACATTTGTTGTAAATGAACATAATGTGTATGCAAAAAAGAAGACCAGCAACAGATTTAGAGAAACTTTTTGCAACATATATTGCTGACCAATAATTTGATACAGAATATGCAAAGAACCCCTAAGAAGCAATACTTAAAAAACAAACAACTTAAAGGATGAACAGGTAAATGACCTGAAAAGGTACTTCACAGAAGAGGAAATGTGTATAACCAGGAAACCTATAAAAAGATGCTTATCCTTTTTCATGTCCTTTACAGGGACATGGATGAAGCTGGAAGCCACCATTCTCAGCAAACTAATATAGAAACAGAAAACCAAACACCACATGTTCTCACTGATAAGTGAGAGTTGAACAATGAGAACATTTGGGGACAGGGAGGGGAACATCACACACTGGGGCCTGTTGGGGAGCGGGGGGCAAGGGGAGGGATAGCATTAGGAGAAATACCTAATGTAGATGACGGGTTGATGGGTGAAGCAAACCACCATGGCACATGTATACCTATGTAACAAACCTGCACGTTCTGCACATGTATCCCAGAACTTAAAGTCTAATTTAAAAAAAGATGCTCATCCTCATGAAATAATCTGGGACATACAGATTCAAACACTAGGGAGATACTCACTTTCACCTATTAGATTGGCTAAACAAGTCTGAAAATACAAATATTGGCAAGAATGTGGGAAAATGGAACTCATACACTGCTGGTATGAATATAAATTGATGCAATTACTGTGGAAACTTATTTGGCAGTGTGTAGTCAGGTTGAAGATGCATGTACTGTGTCATCTAGCAATTTCAATTCTAGGAGACATGTTTATAGACTAATAGGAGGCTACTGCAAGAACATTAACTGCAGCATTTTTTGTAATGGAAAAAATGGAAGCAACTTATGCATTAATGAACTATGGAATATTCATATAACGGAATATTATATATTGCTTAAGTGCACCTCTATCTGTTACAGTATAAACATAGGTAAAATGTTTAGAAATTCATAATGTTGGGTGAAAAGTCATAATGTTTTGTAAAAGAACAAGTTGTAGAAGATTACACAAAGATATGCTCTAACTTGTCATAATGCAAAAATCACCAGAAAATGATTCATTTAACAAATCTTTATTGTAGGCACAATTCTAGGTACTTGGGATCAGTGAACAAAGCAGAGATCTCTTCCCTTGTAGACCTTACATTTCAATGGGGGAAGACTGAAATAAAATAATTAGCATAAGTAAATAAATTATATAATGTGTTAGATGGTGATGAAGCAAAAGCAGAGGATGGTAAGGGGGATAGAGAAAACAGGGTGGGCAGTTTGCAGCATTAAGTAGGATGCTTCAGGTAGGTCTCATTGATATAGTGAGATGTGAGCCTTGAAAATGTGAGAGAATTTAAATGAGTGGATCTATTGGAAAAGAGCACTCCTTCCTGGAGGAACAGACATTGCCACGGTCCTATGGCAAGTGTGAGCCCGGGCTGTTTGTAGAATAGCAAGAAGGCCACAGCTGTGGCAGAACGAGGGCAGAAGAGATCAGGGATATAATGGAGAACTAGAAAATGTCAGGCTTCTGCAGGGACTTTGACTCTGATTCCAAGTGGAATATGGTGTCTTTGCAAGATTTTGAGCAGAGAAATGCCATGATTTGATTTACATTTTAAAATGATCACTTTAATTTTTGTGTTGAGAATGTACCACTACAGGGGAATGAGAGTAGAAGCAGAGAGGCATGTTAGAAAGCTGTTGTAGTTATCCAGATGATGATGGTGGATTCGACCTTACATGTACCAATGGAGATGGCGAGAAGTGATTGGATTTTGGATGCATTTTGAAATGGAGCCAAAATGATTTCCTGATGGATTGGAGAGAAAGAAAGAAATTGAAGGTGATGTTAAGGTTTTTGGCTCAAGCCAATGTACAGCTGGAGTTGCCATCAATTGAAGTGAGGAAGGCAGTAGGAGCAATAGGTCTTAGAGAATAGATCAGGAGTTCTACCTATGACAGTTTGAGTTTGAAATGTCCATTAGACATCTGAATGGAGGTGCTGAGTAGGCAGTTGTATATATCAGACAGGAGTTTAGGATGAAGATCTGGCCTGCAGACATGAATTTGGAAGTTAACCTAGAAATATTTTGTATTAGCTATTGGACTGAAAGAGATCACCAAGGGAGTATACATACGAATGCAAAGAACAGGGATGGAGCCCTGGGACATTCTCATTTTAAGAGGTTTGGAAGAAGAGAAGCCAGTAAAGGAAACTGAGAAGAAGCAGTTAGTGAGATCAGAGAGTGTGGTGTCCTGGGAGCCAAAGGAAGAAAGTGAACCAAAGAGGAGTGACTCATTAGCTGTGCCCAATGCTGCTGATAGGTTAAGTAAGGTGAGGACTAAGAATTGATCATTGTATTGAATAATGTGAAGTCACTCATGACCATAACTGTGACAGGAGCAGTTTCAACTGATTTGTGGAGGTGGACCCACAAATCAGGTGGACCCTGATTAGAATGTGTCCAAGAGAGAATGGGAGGAGGAAAATTGAGGACACTGAATAGAGACCACTATTCAATGGTCAGGGGATGAGAGAGTGGTCAAACTAGGTATCTGGAGGAAGAACTTTCCTGATAGATGAAACAGATATTGCAAAGGCTCTAAGACAATAGTGAGTATGACTTATTTGAGAAACAGCAGGGAGGCTACAGCTGGGGCAGAGTGAGTGAGGAACAGAACAGGCAGAGAGAGTGGGAGATAGGAAAGGATGGTCATCTGGCGCTCCTTCTTGGCCCCAAAGTGAAGTAGGTAGAAGGCCTAAGGGAATGTAGTCTTAGACAGAAATACTGGTTCCAACGAAGCCTTATATTGTGTATAGAAACATATTTCATATGTATCTGTAAAAGAGATTTGCATCAAAGGGGAGCAAAGAAATTGGGTAATGGCAGGTGGTAAAGTGGAGCCAAGAGAAAAAAATATATATATATACACATATAAAACAATTTACTATATACACTTTTTCCAATTTTGTAATCAATGATTCAAATTCCACAAAAAATTGGCCTGTTTATATATATATATATAGAGTGTACATATGATGAATATTTGTGTGTTATATAATAAAGATGAGAAATAACAGTATAATTGAATCCTGATTGAAATGACCCAATAGAGAGCACAACACTGATACTGCTGGAGTTAAGGGAGAGAAAGAAGGTAGTGATATCATTCAGTTGATAGGAGAAGAAGATATCTAGTGGGAAAGGAGAGGGGCTGGCTTTAGAGGGCAGTCTGGAAATATAATTATATTAATTTGCTAAGGTTGCTATAACAAAATACCACATACTGGGTGACTTAAACAACACACATTTATTGTCTCACAGGGTTGGTTTCTTCAGAGGCTTCTCTCCTTTGCTTGTAGATGGCCGTCTTCTTCCTGTGTCTTCACATGGTCAGCCCTCAGTCTGTGTTATCTGTGTCCTTATCTCTTCTTATAAAGGCACCAGTAGTATTGGGTTAGGACCCATCTTAATGACCTCACTTTGACTTAAGAGGTAATTATGTTACATTATGAGGTACTGGGGGTTAGAACTCCAACATATGAATTTTGGAGGGGTACAATTCAGCACATAATAATCATATATGATATCAACAGGAAGACCATGTGTATGGATGCGGGTGCAGATAGGTGAAGTGATGTGGTGGTAGGAGTCTGTAGAAGCTATCTTCTGATGGCTTCAATTTTCTAGTGAAACAGGAAGCAGTGGAAGAGTTAGGATATGGAGGCAGTGTCAGGAGTTTGAGGAGAAAGAAGTTGCAAAATAATAACTTGGAAAAGTCAGAAAATTAAGGGACAGGAGACCTGTAGCATGATTGCCTAGCAGCATTAAAGTCTGGTTGAAGTTCATGGTCATGAAGTTAAACTGAGAGTTGTCATGTGGTTGTGAATTTTCCCCTAGCCAGCTTTAGCTGTATGGGTGTGGGCTCATGGGGAAGTAGCTGGATTTAGCCAGGGGTTGTGATTTTGCCAAGCAACACAAAGTGAGAGAGGGGCGGGATTGTGGAGGGTACATGTAGAGGAGTGGTTGTAAAGACTGAGCATGACATCTGAGCTAAGAAAGGAGAAGAGAGAAGACAATAAAGGGAAGAAGAGATAGTAAAAATCTGATAAGATCAATGGATTGGAGATTCTGGTGAGGTTGAAAGAAAATGGGGTCCAAAGTGAGTGGGCTGAAAAGAGAGGGGTATATGGTCAGAAAGAGGGATGTTTGAAACTGAGATTACAGAGGGGTGCCCAAAATTATAGTGACAAGGGCTAGGGTATGGCTACATGAGTGGGTACATGAGTGAGTAATTGAGGTGGAGTTGAGCACAATGTCATGGAGGAGAAATGTTCAAGAAACAGAAGGGGCTAGTTTGTCAGCTTATCAGAATGATTTTTTTTTTTTTTTTTGAGATGGGGGTTTTGCTAGGTTGCCCAGGCTGGCCCAAACTCCTGGGCAATCTTCCCAACTTAGTCTTCTGAGTAGGTAGGACTATGGTGAGTGCCACCATGTCTAGCTTTAGAATGATTGATATTGAACTCACTAAGAATTAAGATAGGACAACTACCATTGAGAATGATCATGTTCTCAGAGACAAAATGAGAGTCTGAGAAAAGAGGGGAGAATATTTCTGACAACAGCAATAAGAGCTGGTTGGTGACACTAGCTGTCAAAAGCTGGAAGTTTTTAGGGAGGTGGGAGAGGGATTGCTATCTAAAGGCAGCAATGAGAAGCAGTAAAGTCACTTACGCAACTTTTAGGATCTGTGGTACAGTGGTGGTAGGAGAGAAAAATCATCTGCTCCTTGTGAGTTGGCTTCAGGGGATCCAGAGTCCTCAGGGAAGGGGGCATTCAGAGAAGAAGCTTAGACTATGGAGGATTAGCAAGGGTGCATTGTGTTTTATTAGTAGTGGAGGGGTGAGAGAGTGACCTAAAGAGGGGATGTGGACACAACCTTATGGAGGTTAGAATGAGCAGTTGAGAGATGTCTTGGGATACTTGTGGTGACTGGCACAAATGGAGATAAATGCTATCATCAGTTGAGTTCTAATAGATTCAAAGGAGATCAGGTTGGGAGGATTTTGAGGTTTGGGCCATGGAGAGGTGGGTATCTGGAGCTTCCTGTCAACCCCAAGGGATGTGGGGGGTGTGGTCTTAGACTTGGATCACTGGTTCAAACAAGGCTTCATTTTGCTCCTTCATTGTGCTCAGAAATCACATTAATCTGTAATGACAGAAAAATAGGCCAGAGGGCCAAGATGGCCAACTAGAAGCAGTCAGTGTGCATGGCTGTCACGGAGTGGAATGGAAGGGGAGAGTAAATATAGCACCTTCAACGGAAACATCCAGGTTCTCACATTGGGATTAATCAAGGAAATAACTTGACCCACGAGAATGGAGAAAAGCAAGGCAGGACAACGGCACACCCAGGTGCAGCACAAAGCCAACGGAGGCTCCCCGCGGAAAGAAATGGTGAGTGAATGTGTGGTCCTGGGAACCCATGCTTCTCCCATGGATTTTTGCAACCCACAGGTCAGGAGATCCCCTCGTGAGCCCACTCTATCAGGGCCTTCAGTCTCACACACAGAGCTATGTGGAGTCCCGGCAGGACAGCAGACATGTGTGGAGAACCAGGAACTTTTTTATTTTTTTTAAATTATACTTTATGTTCTAGGGTACATGTGCACAAAGTGCAGGTTTGTTACATATGTATACATGTGCCATGTTGGTGTGCTGCACCCATTAACTCGTCATTTACATTAGGTATATCTCCTAATGCTATCCCTTCCCCCTGCCCCCCTGCACACCACAACAGGCCCCGGTGTGTGATGTTCCCCTTCCTGTGTCCAAGTGGAGAACCAGGAACTTTAGATACTCTGGCTATCTGGGCATTCTGGCAAAAGTAGCTGCAACTCCAGCAAAGCAGGAGGTTAGACCCCTGTACCTACCCCTAGGAAAGAGGCTGAATTCAGGGGGCCAAGCGGCCATGGTGTGTGGGTTCCACTTCCAAAACACCTCACAGGATAAGACTTACTGGCCTGGAATTACAGCTAGCCACCAGTAGCAGTGCTGCACCTACCTGGGACAGAGCTCCAAGGCAGAGGGGCAGGCTGCCATGTTTACTATTTGGGTGACTTAGCCCTTCCAGCCTTCTGGCTTTGGAAAGTCCAAAGCAACTTGGGGCATAAGGGATCTCCCAGCACAGCACAGCTGCTCTACCAAAACATGGTCAGACTGCTTCTCTAAGTGGGTCGTGATCCTGTTCCTCCCTACTGGGAGGAACCTCCCAACCGAGGCCTCCAGCCACCCCTGCTGGTGATCTCTGGGTGATAGAAATTTGAAAACTCCCTGGGACAGATCTCCCAGAGAAAGGGCAGGCCCCCATTTTTGCTTCTGCAGTGGAGCTGTCCTTGCTAACTTCGGGCTAACAAAGAAGCAAAAACCCTAAGTTCCTTATACACACCCCCAACAAGCTACAGTCAACCCAAGGAGAGGAGGCCAGTTTGTCTCTGACGGGTCCCACATACCCTCTACTGCTTTTCACTGGACAGGGAACCCCTGAATTGGGCTTACAGCACAGAAACTCTATCCCGGGCTAACTGCACTGAGCTATTGCTGACTCACATTTCTCTGGTGTGGAGCCCCCAGGAGACAAGCAAAGTGGTAAAGCAGCAAGTCAGCTGATGTGGAGCCCAGAGGCTGTTGCAGGAGCATCTGCAGCAGAGCATGGCCAAGCATGGCCATCCCTTTAAGCTCAACATGCTCCCATAAGAGACTTTAGCACTATGGGAACTGTCAGACCTGATCACTGCAGGGCAGTCTTGCACATCAGACAGGGCTGGTCAGACCTGAGCACTCCTTGGACTGCTGTCCTCTCCCTGTGCCCCAGCCTGGCCACACCTGCTTACAGGGCAGTCTTGCACGCCCTGGGGTCCCACACCATAGCTTCTATGTTGGTGGATCATGCCTGACTGGTGGAAAGCTCCAGTGTGGCGGCTCCTATGGCTGTGTACCGGCCTGCGTGTTAACTCCCCATAGTATAGCTTCCCCCAAGCCCACAGCAACTCTGCACATCACTCTGCAGGCACCTGTCTGCATGGGTGGGTTTTGCTTTACTTGTCCTGCCAGCATGTGGGAAGGCAATAGGTCCCCAAACCCTGCTGACTACTGTTAGAGATGGAGCCTTGGCGGACACAGAGCCAGCAAGTCTCGCCTCACCAGCGAACAGTGAATAGGGGATCTGCCCATACCGTGAGTGATGACTCCTGCTTGTGGGGCACAGAAAAGGCACCCAGATCTGAGACAGCCAGCACTCTGCCCCAAGCCAACACTACCTCCATTGTAACAGCCCACACAGTCTCCAGCAGCGGTCCCCTGCTCCCTGCTCCCCACAGCTGCTTTGCCTCTGCTGCTGTGGTGAATGCCCACAGGGAGGCAGGCACCTCTGTATCCACCAGTACTTGGCTGCAGCTGCTGCACCTTGATCCCCCCAGTACCATAGACTCCAAACATCAAGGAGCCAGAGAAGAAAGTTGGGGCCTAATACAAGTCCCCCAGAGATAGAGCATGCAGTCCAGAGGTTAGGAGCTGAACATTGGCACCCTAAAATCTTCCAGAAACGAAGCCAGATGGATGACTCCACCTTATACCACAATCAAACCCTCAAGGTCATCAAATAGGATAAAAGAAAAAAAACCATCCAAAGGTCAGCAACCTCAAAGGTTGAAGGTAAATAAGCCCACAAAGATGAGAAAGAATCAGTGCAAGAATGCTGAAAACTCAAAAAGCCAGAGTACCTTCTTTCCTCCAAATGACTGCATCACTTCTCCTGCAAGGGTTTGGAACCAGGCTGAGGCTAAGATGGCTGAAATGACAGAAGTATAGGAAAGAAGTTCACTGAGCTACAGGAGTACATTGTAACCCAATGCAAGGAAGTTAGAAATCATGATGAAACATCATAGGAGCTGACAGACAAAATAGCCAGTATAGAAAAGAATGTAACTGACCTGATAGAGCTGCAAAACACACTACAAGAATTTCATAATGCAATCACAAGTATTAATTGCAGAATAGACCAAGCAGAGGAAAGCATCTCAGAACCTGAGGACTGCCTTTATGAAGTAAGACAAGCAGTTGATGGGTGCAGCACACCAACATGGCACAAGTATATATATGTAACAAACCTGCACATTATGCACATGTACCCTAGAACTTAAAGTATATATATAAAAAAGATAAGCAGATAAGAGTATATAAAAAAGAATGAAAAGGAATGAACAAAACCACCAAGAAATATGCACTTATGTAAAGAGACTGAATCTACGACTGCTTGGTGTACCTGAAAGAGATGGGAAAAATGGAATCAACTTGGAAAACATATTTCAGGATGTCTTCCATGAGAACTTCCTCAATCTAACTACAGAAGCCAACATTCAAATTCAGGAAATGCAGATAACCCCAGTAAGACACTCAATGAGAAGTTCATCCCCAATACACATAATCATCAGCTTCTACATATTTGAAATGAAAGAAAAAATGTTAAAGGCAGCTGGAGAGAAAGGCCAGGTCACCTGCAAAGTGAAGCCCATCAGATCAACAGCAGACCTCTCAGCAGAAACCCTACAAGCCAGAATAGATTAAGGGCCAATATTCGACATTCTTAAAGAAAAGAAATTCCAACACAGAATTTCACATCCAGCCAAACTAAGCTTCATAAGCAAAGGAGAAATAAAATCCCTTTCAGACAAGCAAATGTTGAGGGAATTTCTTACCACCAGACCTGCCTTACAAGAGCTCCTGAAGGAAGCCCTAAATATGGAAATGAAAGACTGTTACTAGCCACTACAACAGCACATTGAAGTCCACACACCAGTGACACTATAAAGCAATCACATAACCAAGCCAGCAAAATAACCAGCTGACATCATGATGACAGGATCAAATCCACACATATCAATACTAACCTTAAATGTAAATGGACTAAATGCCCTAATTAAAAGACAGAGAGGGGCAAGAAGAACCAAGACCCACTGGTATGCTATCTTCAAGACACCCATCTCACATGCAATGACAGACATCGACTCAACATAAGGGGGTGGAGAAAAATCTACCAAGCAAATGGAAAACAGAAAAAAGCAGGTGTTGCAATCCTAGTTTCTGACAAAACAGACTTTAAACCAACAGAGATCATAAAAGACAAAGAAGGGCATTACATAATGGTAAAGGGTTCAACTCAACAAGAAGATCTAACTATCCTAAATATATATGCACCCAACACAGGAGCACCCAGATTCACAAAACAAACTCTTAAACACCTTCAAAGCTATGTAGAGTCCCACAAAATAATAGTGGGAATATTGACAATATTAGACAGATCATTGAAGTAGAAAATTAGCAAAGATATTTAGGACCTGAACTCTGCATTGGATCAAATGGACCTGATAGACATCTACAGAACTCTCCACTCCAAAACAACAGAATATACATTCTTCTCATCGTCACATGGCACATACTCTAAAATTGATCACACAGTTGGAAGTGAAACACTCCTCAGCAAATGCAAAACAACTGAAATCATAAACAATCTCTTGGACCACAGTGCAATCAACTTAGAAATCAAGACTAAGAAATTTACTCAAAAAGATACAATTCCATGGAAATGGTAATTGTATTACAATTCCATGAAAGACTTCTCCTGAAAGATTTTAGGTTAAATAATGAAATTAAGGCAGAAATCAAGAAGTTCTTTGAAACTAAATAAAGCAAAGATATAACATACCAGAAGTTCTGGGACACAGCTAAGGTAGTGTTAAGGGAGAAATTGATAGCACTAAATGCCCACACCAAAAAATTAGAAAGATCTTGAGTTAACAACTTAACATCACAGCCAAAATGACTAGAGAATGAAGAGCAAACAAATCCCAAAGCTAGAAGAAGACAAGAAATAACCAAATTCAGAGCTGAACTGAAGGAGATAGAGACACGAAAGCCATTCAAAAGATCAGTGAATCCAGGAGCTGATTTTTTGAAAAAAATTAATAAAATCAATAGACCACCAGCTAGACTAGAGAATAAGAAAAGAGAGAAGATTTGAATAAATACAACCAGAAACAGCAAGGGAGATATTACCACTGACCCCCACAGAAATAGAAACAACTATCAGAGAATATTATGAACAACTGTATGCACATAAACTAGAAACTCTAGAAGAAATGGATAAATTCCTGACACATACACATGCTCAAGATTGAACCAGTGGTGAGGGGCGCCCAAGATGGCCAAATAGGAACAGCTCCAGCCTCCAGCTCCCAGCGTGAGCGACACAGAAGATGGGTGATTTCTGCATTTTCAACTGAGGTACTGGGTTCATCTCACTGGGGCATGTCAGACAGTTGGTGCTGGTCAGTGGGTGCAGCCCAACCAGCGAGAGCTGAAGCAGGGCGAGGCATTGCCTCACCTGGGAAGTGCAAGGGGGAAGGGAATTCCTTTTCCTAGCCAAGGGAAACTGAGACACACAACACCTGGAAAATCGGGTAACTCCCACCCTAATACTGCACTTTACCAAGGGTCTTAGCAAACGGCACACCAGGAGATTATATCCCATGCCTGGCCTGGAGGGTCCCACGCTGACGGAGCCTCCATCATGGCTAGCACAGCAGTCTGAGATCTAACTGCAAGGCGGCAGTGAGGCTGGGGGAGGGGCACCTGCTATTGCTGAGGCTTAAGTAGGTAAACAAAGCCACCAGGAAGCTTGAAATGGGGGGAGCCCACCACAGCTCAAGGAGGCCTGCCTGCCTCTGTAGACTCCACCTCTGGGGACAGGGCATAGCTAAACAAAAAGCAGCAGAAACCTTGGCAGATGTAAATGTCCCTGTCTGACAGCTTTGAAGAGAGCAGTGGTACTCCCAGCATGGAGGTTGAGATCTGAGAAGGGACAGACTGCCTGCTCAAGTGGGTCCCTGACCCCTGAGTAGCCTAACTGGGAGACATCCCCCACTAGGTGCAGACTGACACCTCACACCTCACATGGCTGGGTACACCTCTGAGATGAAGCTTCCAGAGTAAGAATCAGATAGCAACACTCGCTGTTCAGCAATATTCTATCTTCTGCAGCCTCCGCTGCTGATACCCAGGCAAACAGGGTCTGGAGTGGACCTCAAGCAAACTCCAACAGACCTACAGCTGAGGGTCCTGACTGTTAGAAGGAAAACTAACAAACAGAAAGGACACCCACACCAAAACCCCATCAGTACGTCACCATCATCAAAGACCAAAGGCAGATAAAACCACAAAGATGGGGGAAAAGCAGTGCAGAAAAGCTGGAAATTCAAAAAATCAGAGTGCGTCTCCCCCTCCAAAGGAACGCAGCTCATTGCCAGCAACAGAACAAAGTGGGACGGAGAATGACTTTGACAAGCTGGCAGAAGAAGGCTTCAGTTGATCAAACTTCTCAGAGCTAAAGGAGGAACTATGTACCCAGCGCAAAGAAACTAAAAATGTTGAAAAAAGAATGGATGAACGGATAACTAGAATAACCAATGCAGAGAAGTCCATAAACGAACTTATAGAGAAGAAAACCATGAAATGAGAACTACATGACAAATGCACAAGCTTCAGTAACTGACTCAATCAACTGGAAGAAAGATTATCAGTGATTGAAGATCAAATGAATGAAATGAAGCGAGAAGAGAAGTTTAGAGAAAAAAGAGTAAAAAAAAAATGAACAGAGCCTCCAAGAAATATGGGATTATGTGAAAAGACCAAATTTACATCTGATTGGTGTGCCTGAAAGTGACGAGGAGAATGGAACAAAGATGCAAAACACTCTGCAGGATATTATCCAGGAGAACTTTCCCAACCTAGCAAGGCAGGCCAACATTCAAATTCAGAAAATACAAAGAATGCCACAAAGATACTCCTCAAGAAGAGCAACTCCAAGACACATAATTGTCAGATTCACCAAAGTTGAAATGAAGGAAAAAATGTTAAGGGCAGCCAGAGAGGAAGGTCGGGTTACCCACAAAGGGAAGCCCATCAAACTAACAGCAGATCTTGGCAGAAACTCTACAAGCCAGAAGAGAGTGGGGGCCAATAGTCAACATTTTAAAGGAAAGAATTTTCAACCCAGAATTTCATATCCAGCCAAACTAAGTTTCATAAGTGAAGGAGAAATAAAATCCTTTACAGACAAGCAAACGCTTAGAGATTTTGTCACCACCAGACCTGCCCTACAAGAGATCCTGAAGGAAGTGCTAAACATGGAAAGGAACAACTGGTACCAGTCATTGCAAAAACATGCCAAAATGTAAAGACCATCAATGCTAGGAAGAAACTGCATCAACTAATGAGCAAAATCACTGGCTAATATCATAATGACAGGATCAAGTTCACATATAACAATATTAACCTTAAATGTAAATGGACTAAATGGTTCAATTAAAAGACACAGACTGGCAAATTGGATAAAGAGTCAAGACCCATCAGGTTGCTGTATTCAGGAGACCCATCTCACATGCAGAGACACACATAGGCTCAAAATAAAGGGATGGAGGAAGATCTACCAAGCAAATGGAAAACAAAAAT
>NW_012108797.1:23249-23761 GCF_000951045.1 Mandrillus leucophaeus | reverse complement strand
TGACAGACTGGATTAAGAAAATGTGGCACATATACACCATGGAATACTATGCAGCCATAAAAAAGGATGAGTTCGTATCCTTTGTAGGGACATGGGTGCAGCTGGAAACCATCATTCTCAGCAAACTTTCGCAAGAACAGAAAACCAAACACCACATGTTGTCACTCATAGGTGGGAATTGAACAATGAGATCACTTGGACATAGGAAGGGGAACATCACACACCGGGGCCTATTATGGGGAGGGGGAAGGGAGCAGGGATGGCATTGGGAGTTATACCTGATGTAAATGACGAGTTGATGGGTGCTGACGAGTTAATGGGTGCAGCATACCAACATGGCACATGTATGCATATGTAACAAACCTGCACGTTGTGCACATGTACCCTAGAACTTAAAGTATAATAATAAAAAAAAAAGTGGCAAATATACACCATGGAATACTATGCAGCCATAAAAAAGGATGAGTTCGTGTCCTTTGTAGGGACATGGATGCAGCTGGAAACCATCATTC
>NW_012108797.1:21279-21991 GCF_000951045.1 Mandrillus leucophaeus | reverse complement strand
GGATAGGACTACCCCTGGGGAAGTGGGAAGGTGAATAGAAATGGAGGGAAGGTCAAGGAAACCTCAATTATCTTCTTTAAAGTTTTCATTCCTTAAAAGAAAGACAAAGTAAATATACCTAAATGTTAACAACATTGAAATCTGAGTAGTAGAAACACTGGTGTTTATTATATTTAATGCCAGGGACATTGTAGGTACACAATTAATATTATTTATTGAATGAGTATGCTTTTCTGTTTTAAAAGTATCTCCAACATACACAATTCTCAAAGTAACAGAAAGTGCTACAAGAGCAAAGAAAAGGGAATGAAGTGAGGTGGGGGAAGCTTGAGAAATCCTTTTGGAAAGAGTGATTTCTGATCTATATAGAGCTATACCACCATACCTGGGGTGCAAGTAAAAGACATAGTTCTACCTCCATCTTACCTTAATGCTCTAAGGTTCTGGGTGAGTATCCAGAAAATGATCTTGAACGTTTAGTCCTTTCAAGTAACTACCGGATCCTCAATTTTCTCTTCCAGTAGACACTGGGTGGTGCTATTGTCCAAAAATTCCTCCCTATCACGGATTTATTATTTCAATCCATATACATCTCCACAACCAATGTGTCTTATGGACCAAAGTGCTAGGGATTGGGGATATAAAGGTGAATAGCTTCAGTTGTTCTGTGATTATAAACTGATTGCTATCGGGTTCCGTGGCCGAGAAAGTT
>NW_012108797.1:2890-17809 GCF_000951045.1 Mandrillus leucophaeus | reverse complement strand
TTATACCTAACATAAATGATGAGTTAATGGGTGCAGCACACCAACATGGCACATGTATACATATGTAACAAACCTACACGTTGTGCACATGTACCCTAGAACTTAAAGTATAATTAAAAAAAAAAAAAAAGACTGAACCAGTAAGAAACTGAATTTCTGAACAGACCAATAGTGAGCTCTCAAATGCAGGCAGTAATAGCCTAGCAACCGAAAGAAGCCCAGGTCCAGGGGATTCACAGCTGAATTCTATCAGATGTACAAAGAAGGGTTGGTACCGTTCTTACTGAAACTATTCCAAAAAATTGAGGAGGAGGCACTCTGCCCTAACTCATTCTATGAGGCCAGCATCATCCTGACACCAAAACCTGGCAGAGATACCACAACAAGAACAACAACAACAACAGAAACTTCAGGCCAATATCCTTGATAAACATCGATGCGAAAATCCTCAACAAAATACTGGCAAACTGAGTCCAACAGCACATCAAAAGGCTTATGCACGACAATAAAGTAGGCTTTATCCCTGGGATGCAAGGTTTGTTCAACATATGCAGATCAATAAATGTGATTAATCTCATAAACAGAACTCAAGACAAAACCGCACGATTATCTCAATAGATGCAGAAAAGGCTTTCAATAAAATTCGACATCCATTCATGTTAAAAATTCTCAATAAACTAGGTGTTGAAGGAACACACCCCAAAATAATAAGATCCATATATGACAAACCCACAGCCAACAACATACTTCCAGCAAAAGCTGGAAGCATTCTCCTTGAAAACAGGCAACAAACAAGGATGCCCTCTCTCACTACTCCTGTTCAGTATAGTATCGTAAGTTCTGGCCAGGGCAATCAGGCAAGAAAAAGAAATAAAGGGCATCCAAATAGGAAGAGAGGAAGTGAAGCTATTCCTATTTGCAGATGACATGCTCCCACATCTAGAAAAGGCCATCGTCTCAGTCCAAAAGCTTCTTAAACTGGTAGGCAACTTTTCCAAAGTCTCAGGATACAAAATCAATGTTTAAAAATCACTAGCATTCCTATACACCAACAACAGTCAAGCCAAGAGTCAAATCAGGAATGAACTCCCATTCACAATTGTCACACAAAGAATAAAATATCTAGGAATACAGCTAACTAGGGAAGTGAAAGAAAAAAAAAGAACTACAAATAAAAAAGGAGAACTGCTCAAATAAATCAGAGATAGCACAAACATTCCACGCTCATGGCTAGGAAGCATCAATATCATTAAAATGGTCATACTGCCCTAAGCAAATTATATTAATAGATTCAATGCTATGCCTATTAAACTACCATTGACATTCCTCACAGAACTAGAAAAATTATTTTAGAATTCACATGGAACAAAAAAATAGCCAAGGTGATCCTAAGCAGAACAAACAAAGTTGGAGGCAAACCATGCTACAGGGCTACAGTAACCAAAACCGCATGGTACTAGTACAAAAACAGGCACATAGACCAATAGAGCAGACTAGAGAAGCCAGAAATAAGACCATATACCTACAATTATATGATCTTTGACAAACGTGACAAAAACAAGCAATGGAGGAAGGGTTCCCTATTCAACAAATTGTGCTGGCATAGCTGGCTAGTCATATGCAGAAGATTAAATCTGGACTCTTTCCTTACATCATGTACAAAAATTAACTCAAGATCGATTGAAGACTTAAATGTAAAACTCAAAACTATAAAAACCCTGGAAGACAACCTAGGCAATACCATTTAGGTACGAGCAAATATTTCATGACAAAGATGCCAAAAGCAATTGCAACAAAAGCTTCTGCACAACAAAAGAAACTATCGATAGAGTATGCAGACAACCTACCGAATGGGAGAAAAGTTTTGCAAACCATACATCTGAGAAAAGTCTAGTATCCAGCATCTATAAGGAACTTGAATAAATGTATAAAAGAAAAACAAACCCCATTAAAAAGTGGACAAAGGATGTTAACAGACACTTTTCAATAGAAGACATACATGTAGCCAACAATCATAAAAAAAGCTCAACATCACTGATTAGAGAAATGCAAATCAAAATCACAAGGAGATACTATCTCACACCAGACACAATGGCTATTATTAAAATGCCAAAATATAACAGACGCCGTCAAGGTTGTGGAGCAAAAGGTATGTTTGTACACTGTTGGTGGGAGTATAAATTAGTTCAGCCATTGTGGAAGACAGTGTGGCGATTCCTCAAAGCCCTAAAGCTTTTGACTCAGCAATCCCATTTGACTCAGCAATCCCATTACTGGGTATATACCCGAAGGAATAGAAATTGTTCAGTTATAAAGACACATGCACAGGTATGTTCATTGCAACACTATTCACAATAGTAAAGACATGGAATCAACCTAAATGCCCATCAATGATAGACTGGATAAAAGAAAATATGGTATATATACAGCATGGAATAATACGCAGCCATAAAAAATAAAGAGGTCATGTCTTTTGCAGGGACATGGATGGAGGGGGAGGCCATTATCCTTAGCAAACTAATGCAGGGACAGAAAACCAAATACAGCTTGTTCTTACTTGTAAGTGGGGTCTAAATGATGAGAACACATGGATACAGAGGGGAACAACACACACTGGGACCTGTCAGGGGGCAGAGGGTGGGAGGATGGAGAGGATCAGGAAAAATATCTAATGGGTGTTAGGCTCAATATCTGGGTGATGAAATAATTTGTAGAACAAATACTCATGACACAGTTTACCTATGTAACAAACCTGCACATGTACCCCTAAACTTAAAAGTAAAAAAAAAAAAAAAAAAAAAAAAAAAAAAAAAAAAAAAACGCTGGAAGCTACAAATACGATAATGGATAGGACTACCCCTGGGGAAGTGGGAAGGTGAATAGAAATGGAGGGAAGGTCAAGGAAACCTCAATTATCTTCTTTAAAGTTTTCATTCCTTAAAAGAAAGACAAAGTAAATATACCTAAATGTTAACAACATTGAAATCTGAGTAGTAGAAACACTGGTGTTTATTATATTTAATGCCAGGGACATTGTAGGTACACAATTAATATTATTTATTGAATGAGTATGCTTTTCTGTTTTAAAAGTATCTCCAACATACACAATTCTCAAAGTAACAGAAAGTGCTACAAGAGCAAAGAAAAGGGAATGAAGTGAGGTGGGGGAAGCTTGAGAAATCCTTTTGGAAAGAGTGATTTCTGATCTATATAGAGCTATACCACCATACCTGGGGTGCAAGTAAAAGACATAGTTCTACCTCCATCTTACCTTAATGCTCTAAGGTTCTGGGTGAGTATCCAGAAAATGATCTTGAACGTTTAGTCCTTTCAAGTAACTACCGGATCCTCAATTTTCTCTTCCAGTAGACACTGGGTGGTGCTATTGTCCAAAAATTCCTCCCTATCACGGATTTATTATTTCAATCCATATACATCTCCACAACCAATGTGTCTTATGGACCAAAGTGCTAGGGATTGGGGATATAAAGGTGAATAGCTTCAGTTGTTCTGTGATTATAAACTGATTGCTATCGGGTTCCGTGGCCGAGAAAGTTGCAAATGTGACTGTTACATTTTATAGGAGAGCACTACTGTCACAGAAATGTCCAGTTGTAGGGGTGAATGACCCTGAATCACCCACCCTCATCATGAGCACCCCTACTCCACGACCTGGCCAAGGATTAGAGCAGACAACACGGAGCCCTACTTCCAACCTACTGTTAGGTTTTCATAGCGTCCTTAGGCCCCAGTGGCTATAAAAAGCCCAGAGAGCCTAAATACCGGTCATTCGGCTTGGACCTCGGTGTTCCAGATGTTCTAAGCTCACTGGGCAAGATGTGTCTGCTTATTGCAAAGGCCTCTGTTATTGTGAAGGAGTGAGTGTACTTTGGATGAAGGGAATGTGGACCCTCAGGACTAAAGCAGTGGGAGGGGCCAGGGAGGTGGGGCCTGGGGAGGCGAGGTCTGCTCTGACGTCACCAAGCCCCAGATCTTAGAAGAGATGGTGGGCGCAGGCTCTGGAGGCTCAAGCCGAGGAGGGGAAGGAGGAGAGTCCGGAAGTCCTCAGCCAATCGGAGAGGGCTGGGGCGGCGCCTGCTACAGGGCTTAGGACTGCAGGGCTCTGCGCGGGAACGCTAACCTTGTGCGGAGCGAGCCTGGGTGTCAGCGCAGCGTACGGCCTTTCACGAGTCTTCAAGCTTTCAGGTGAGGACCCGCGGCCTTGCAGGAGCCAGAGGACCATGGGGACCGGAAGGCGTGGGGGTCGTGAGGCGGGAGATGCCGCGCCTTCGGGTGCCAGAGGGGCCGGGGTTGGGACTGGCGTTTGGCGTCTGCGCCGCCGCCAGGCCCCGCGAGTCCGAGCCTTTGTCTTCCTGGGGCACCGCCTTCTGCGCGCGATGCCGAGCCCTCCCGGGGGCCGGTCCCTGGAAACAAGGCCCCGGGGCGGGGGTAGGGGACCCTTAAAGCGGCCAGTCTGCGGATGAGGAGTTTGGGGGCTGTCTGGAATGGGCCCTCTGGTACTGGGCCCTGGTTCCTTTCCCCCCCGTGGCTGTTAGACTGGGCGTCCGACAACGCTAATAGTTACTTGAAAAAGTATGCAAACTGCTCCTGACAGACAGGCTTATGCGCCCGGCCCTGCTATTATTTATTTGTTAGTTCCAGTTTCCCAGCTCCGAGCTTGGCGTCTGATCGCTTGGCAGAGGAGGGTCTTAGGGTAACCTCGACGGAATGGAGGCATGTTCGGCACTTCTCACTGCTTGGGGGCCTCTCTATTCTACTCCAGGGACTAGACAAAAGTGTCTTGCTCCACCAGGGTGGGGCCAGGCTTGCTCATGAAAGCTCTGCCTGGGATATCCTATTGTCTCTTCTGAAGAAACTCGGGACTTTCACAGGGCACCAGCCATTTCGTCAGGTCCGCAGCTATGCACCTCTGAGCCTCATCTCCTCCCTCTCTGCAGAGAAAACATGGTGAAAGAAGACCCACTTCTATTTGGTTTATTCCATTCTAATGAAGTCCTGGGTCTGATCCTAGTTAGCTGTCCCTTCTTACAACGTTTACAAATCAGTGCCACAAGGAGCTATTATGAGACGTGTATTGTAGTGCCTTAATGTACTGTCGTCTCTGGGGATTTAAAATAGAAAGAAATTAGTACAACTTATCTCACTCTTTTTTGTGTGCTGCTCCCCATCTCCCAAGAAAAATGGCAAAAACCAAAAGTAAATAGCACGTGAAGATGCTCAAATGGTGCTACGTTCTGTTACAAAATAATTACCTGGTTAAAGCCAGTCTTTATTTTTTCTTCTATCCCTGTCTGGTCTTGTGCTTCTATCATCTCTATTTTATCCTTGCTGTGATTTTAAGAGTCAGACATATTGGCTCTGGGTTTCTAGAACATCTTGGTTTCTGGCGCGTTCTGATCCAGTGGCATTTACTGCCTATCAGAAACGGCTAATGATGAATTGAAATTATTCTAACAAAAATATAACTTTTCTAGTATCTGTTGCTGTTTTTCTGTTGAAAATGAGCGGGTAGACTATACATTGATAGGAAATGTGAAAATTTTTGCTTGTGACCCCTTAGTCCGAAGATAGTTCTGCCAGGTAAGTTTTCTTAAAAATATTTTTTTCGTCTGGGCGCGGTGGCTCACGCCTGTAATCCCAGCACTTTGGGAGGCCGAGGCGGGCAGATCACTTGAGGCCAGGAGTTCGAGACCAGCCTAGCCAACATGGTAAGACCCCCGTCTCTACTGAAAATACAAAAATTAGCCGGGCGTAGTGGCGTGTGCCTGTAATCCCAGCTTCTCGAGAGGCTGAGGCAGAGGAATTGCTTGAACCCGGGAGGCGGAGGTTGCAGTGAGCTGGGATCGTGCCACTGCACTCCAGCCTGGGCGACAGAGCAAGATCCTTTCTCCCAAAAAAAAAAAAAAAAGTTTTTTCTTTTCAGGCTTTCTTCTAGTCAAGATGAGTGATAAACCAGACTTGTCAGAAGTGGAGAAGTTTGACAGGTCAAAACTGAAGAAAACTAATACTGAAGAAAAAAACACTCTTCCCTCAAAGGAAAGTAAGTCATGCAGGGTTCTATTGGAAACAAACAGTAGAGAAGGTTAATAGGTTCAGTAAATAAACCTATCTTCTAGTAAATTTTTTACACAAAGTAAGCAATAATTAGAGTACCATGGTATTTAATGCAATAGTTAAAACTATCAAATAGTTTTCTTCTGGTTCTCACATGATGGGCCCAGTAGTGATGGGGGTATAAAAAACTAGTTTCTTGTTGGAAAATTATTAAAGACCACATTAAAACCAATCTTGGAATATGGGATGTAGCACTAAAAAACACTTAGTTTTTGTCTACTTTTGGGTATTTGGCATTTTTCTACATTTAAAAATTGAGTCCATAATATTATCCCTAAAGAACCCTGTAGACTGCAGTTTTGGCTTTCTATATCTGATGACAAGATAAGGTGAGAACAAATTTAGATCTTAGTATATTTAAAGCTCTCAGATTCAAGAGATCGGTTCTGTCCTCTGGAGTTACAGCCTGCTGGAGAAACTCTAAGCATATTCACAAAAGCCAAGGGGCACCTTTTGTTATGTCAGTTTTATTTGAGAGTTGCAACATTAGTTAAAATTATCTGAAAGTGTATAATTTTCTAACTTAATGGTGACAGATAAATCTGAAGAAAGTACTTCACTTACTCCTCAGTCTTCAATAATCTGAAAAAATGACAACAGCATTTGGAAAAACAAACCCTAGAGTTGATATAGTTTCTAGTTGGTAGTTCAGGTGCTTAATGTGCACACACATGCACACACACACCCCACTGTGAGTTTTGTGGTTAATGCCTTGGCATTCTAAATTTAAAACATGTATGGCAGCCTTCAATGACTTACAAAGAGCTCTTTTGGAAGAAGCTGAACTTAGTCTTAGGAAAATACTTTTGTAATTTTTTGTTTCTTTTTTCCCCCAGCTATCCAGCAGGAGAAAGAGTGTGTTCAAACATCATAAAATGGGGATCTCTTCCAAAGAGCAGATTTCAACATTGCCTGACAGTCTTGGTTTTAGGCTTGTTTTTTTTTTGTAACCCTATGTGTTTGTAAAGATTTCAGACGTCTTCTGATTTCTTCTCAACTGTATTCCCTGGCTAAGAGGTCAGGGGTAGTGAATGTTTCCTTAAGTTCCTTTCTAAACTTCGGATTGGTATGTAAATTCCAAATGGCAGATGCTGTCAATAATCTTGCCATTGATGACCTTTGTGTACGTAGTCCTTGCACCTCATACAGGATAAGCCAATTTTAACTTTCTACAATGGGTGCCTCAATTGTTTCATAATCTTCATGAAGTTGCATCATTTGGCAGCTTATAGTTTATTTTCACTTCCAATGTAGCAATAAAATAATAAATATTATCGTTATTGTGTGACTCTTGTGGTTTATTCTGGTGGTATTCTAAGGAATGAAATGTACACAAGGCTACCTTTTTACCCAAACAAAATGGTTGAAGGAAAACTTTTAGCAGATTGTTCCTGGGGGGAAATATTCAATTCCGTCCAGGTCCAGTGAGTCCTGACTTGGGGATGGTAGCTGCTTTTTCTTTAGAGTTGGAATCACAGAGTTAGAGAACCTTGGGAGAGAAGGTTATGTGGACTAACCTTCTTATCTGAGAATGAGGAAATGAAAACACAGGGTCTGATGTAATCTGCTCAAGGTGAATAAGGGTTGGAATTCAAGCTAGGCTCTCTTGCCTTCTGGAAAGTCTTTTTTCAGCTTAATGGGAGTTAACATCCAAGACTGAAGTTGGATGGAGAAAGGGGCAGGAGGCACTTGCTAACACACCATATTAAGCACATGACATCTAATGACCTGTAGCACTGAACTTCTGGTATGGTTTTTCTACTGAACAGAATTTGCTGTTTTATGAACTAAACATTTCTGGTGTTCATGGTGAGCATAAATGCTATGGACTGAATTTTGTCACCTGTGACCTCCTGATTCATATGTTGAAGCCCTAATCCCTAGCGTGATTGTATCTGGAGATAGGTTGTTTCAGAAGTAATTTAGGTTATAAAGTGATAACAGTCAGGGCCTAATCTAATAGGATTGTGGCCTTACAAGGAGAGAGAGACCAGTCTCCAACATGCAAGGACACAGCAAGAAGGTGCCTGTCTACAAGCCAGGAAGAGAGCCCTCACCAGAATCTGACCCTGCTGGACGTCAACTTGAGATTTCTTGAATCTAGAACTGTGAGCAAGTAAATTTATGTTGTTTAAGTCATTTAGTATTTTGTTACGGCAGCCTGAGTTAATACAGTAAGGAATATATATAATTGCATGCATTTCAATTCCTGCCTTTAAACAATACTTTTTATGTCTTTTTAAAAATTATTATTTTAGTTTTATGAGACAGGGTTTTGCTCTGTTGCCCAGGCTGGAGTGCAGTGGTACAGTCATAGCTCACTGCAGCCTTGACCTCCTGGGCTCAAGCAATCCTCCCGCCTCAGCCTCCCTAGTACCTGGGACTACAGGTACGTGCCACCACAGCCAGCTAATGTTTTTGATTATTAGTAGAGATGAGGTCTCACTATGTTGCCCAGGCTGGTCTTGAACTCTTGGGCTCAAGCAATCTGCCTGCCTCAGCCTCCCAAAGTGCTGGTATTACAGGCCTGAGCCACCATGCTCAACCTACTTTAATCATGTGTATAAAAACAAATAACCTATAATCCCACCAATTAGAAGTATTAGCCATCCATACTTGTGATCCATTAATGTACTTATCTTCCTACAAAGATGGATTATACCATTCATACCTATTTTCAACCTCAACTATTATCTTACCTCCCCCTTTCTCTTCTTTCTCTTTCTCTTTTTCTTTTCTTTTCTTTTTCCTTTTCTTTTCTCTTTTTTGAGACGGAGTCTCATTCTGTTGGCCAGGCTGGAGTGCAGTGGTGCGATCTCAGCTCACCACAACCTCTGCTTCCCGGGTTCAAGCGATTCCCTTGCCTCAGCCTCCTGAGTAGCTGGGACTACAGGGGTGCACCACCATGCCTGGCTAATTTTTGTATTTTTAGTAGAGACAGTTTCACTATGTTGGCCAGGCTGGTCTTGAACTCCTGATCTCGTGATCTGCCCTCCTCAGCCTTCCAAAGTGCTGGGATTACAGGTATGAGCCACCATGCCGTGCCTTACCTCGCCCTTTCTAAGGGCTCACATCCTTAAATAACCAGTAAGATTACATGAAGTGGAAGCTGTTTTCTCTGCTGTAGCTTAAAGTTTCAAAAGCAAAACAGTAGGTAGGTCAACTCTGATCAAGTGCCAATGAGGTGACACAGTCACAGGGCTTAGTGTAGCCAGAGGATTTGAGCCTTGGAAGTAACCATGTTAGTCACCAATACCTTATCTCCTGCCTGAGGCATTGACCAGTAAAGTCACTCAGCCCCTTGCAGTGGTATGCTGTTTACATTGTGCCCAAATGTGCCTCCCTGTAGCTTCTATCCAATAGTCCTGGGATTGTGTGCTGGAGACCTAGAGACAATAGTTAATCCATCCTCCAGAATTTGAAGTCAGCTGTTGTGTGCCTGTCCCTACACCTCCAAGTCTTCTGCAACTGACACTTCTCAGATCCTTCAGACCCAAATTACATAGATGGGAAACCATCCTGGTTACAGATATGCTCAGATTTGCTCATTACCAGGTCCATGAATCCTGATTCGATCATCCAACACAGTAGCTCCCCTTTCTGTGTTGTCATTTGCAAATTTGATAAAGATGCTATTCATTTATGATAGATTCAGCAACCTCTCCATTTGTACATTAATGCAGCTCAAAGGAAAGCCTGAATGTTGTCAGGTGACCTGGGATTGAACAATAACTCCTAGTTAGTTGCATCTGGTAGCCATCCTTTTCATTAAAGTCTTGATTTGTACCCTGGATAGTGTAAGTGTTAAACTGAGTGGGAGCAGATGAGAAGTGCATAGTGGGAGGTGAAAGACATGTAATTACTAAGTGAATACTCATACACAAATGAGATGGGAAAAACTGCAGTTGCTCATCTGCAACAGTTTTGCCCCACGTTTCTCAAGTATTTAATGTTGGGCTACTATTCTAGTCACTAGGTTTACTTGTCTTTTGAATTAGGGGGAGATTTTTTTCCAAATAAGCAAAGATTGAGATTTATGTCCCTGAATCCATCTATTATCTGCAAAACTGGCAGTACCAGGGCTTTGTTGTTGCAGTTGCATTTATAGGGAAAGGAAAAGGCTGGAGTTAAATGATTGTCTTCTTTTTTTATTATTATTACACTTTAAGTTCTAGGGTACATGTGCACAACGTGCAGGTTTGTTACATATGTATACATGTGCCATGTTGGTGTGCTGCACCCATTAACTCGTCATTTACATTGGGTATATCTCCTAATGCTATCCCTCCCCGCTTCCCCCTCCCCACAATAGGCCCCGGTGTGTGATGTTTCCCTTCCTGTGTCCAAGTGATCTCATTGTTCCATTCCCACCTATGAGTGAGAACATGCGGTGTTTGGTTTTCTGTTCTTGCGATAGTTTGCTGAGAATGATAGTTTCTAGATGCATCCATGTCCCTACAAAGGACACGAACTCATCCTTTTTTATGGCTGCATAGTATTCCATGGTGTTCTTTTATTCATTAACATCCTTTGAAAATGACTGGTCAGTGGCTTTACACCTTTATTCTGTCAGTGTACATAGGCAGAGACGACCTTAATTACTAAGAACAGAAAAGGATGAAATGTCAGAAAGAAAAAAATACTGAAAATTTAAAAAGAAAAATCAGCCAAATAAAATTTCATGCCTAATTCATCTCTGTAAAGGATAAAAAAAGTCTCATTTAGTATCATGACTTAAAATTCCCATGAAACTCTGCAGGTCAGTGAGTTTTATAAACACTCCTAGAATGTAACTAATGCATGTTCATATCTAATGAGAATGTCTTGCCTTTGGAGTCTTTTTAAAATTTTTTTAAAAATTTTACTTTAAGTTCAGGATACATGTGCTGAACATGCAGGTGTGTTATACAGGTATTCATGTGCTATGATGGTTTGCTGCACCTATCAACCCGTCATCTAAGTTTTAAGTTCTGCATGCATTAGGTATTTATTTTAATGCTCTCCCTCCCCTTTCCCCCCAACCCCTGACAGGCCCAGGTGTGTGATGTTCACCTCCCTGTGTCCTTGTCTTCTCATTGTTCAGTTCCCACTTATGAATGAGAACATGTGGCATTTGGTTTTTTGTTCCTATGTTAGTTTGCTGAGGATAATGGTTTTTGGCTTCATCCATGTCCCTGCAAAGGACATGAACTCACTCTTTCTTATGGCTGCGTAGTATTCCATGGTGTATATGTGGCACATTATCTTTATCCAGTCTATCATTGATGGGCATTTGCGTTGGATCCAAGTCTTTGCTATTGTAAACAGTGCTGCAATAAACATACGTGTGCATGTATCTTTACAGTAGAATGATTTATAATCATTTAGGTATATATCCAGTAATGAGATTGCTGGGTCAAATGGTATTTCTGGTTCTATATTGTTGAGGAATCGCCACACTGTTTTCCACAATCATTGAATTAATTTACACTCCAATCAACAGTGTAAATATGTTCCTATTTCTCTGCATCCTTGCCAGCATCTGTTGTTTCCAGACTTTTTAATCTTCACCATTCTAACAGGCATGAGATGGTATCACATTGTGGTTTTGACTTGCATTTCTCTAATAACCAGCCATTATGAGCTTTTTTTTCCCTATATTTGTTGGCCACATAAATGTCTTCTTTTGAGAAGTGTCTGTTCATATCCTTCACCCACTTTTTGATTTTGTATTTTTTTCTTGTAAATTTGTTTAAGTTTCTTGTAGATTCTGGATATTAGCCCTTTGTCAGATGGAAAGATTGCAGAAATTTTCTCCCATTCTGTAGGTTGCCTTTTCACTCTGACAATATTTTCCTTTCTGAGCAGAAGCTTAAATGTGTAGAAATATGTTTGATTCTTGCCTCGGTAATATTCTACCTGTTTGATCTTGGGCAAGTGACAATCTTTTGTGGTTCAGTTTCTTCATCCACAAAAATGGAGAAAATAACACTACTTCACAGAGATCCTGTGAAAGGCAATTAAAGTGTTCCCTGTAAAGCGCTTAGAACAATGCCTGGCACAGTTGCCGTTCACTCAGTGGTGACTCTTTTTATTACTATAGCAATGCCTAGTTTTTGAGTGTCAGCTATATGGGTGGTAATGAAAGCGAGTGCAATTAACTGGCAAGGTCAGAAGTAGGGTAAGTTCATTCAATCTTCTGGCTAATACGTGTCATGTGGACTCTGCCAATGTTCTAGAGATTGTTATTTTCAGTAATAATAATTGTAATTAAGTCCTCAACTTTACCATTGAAGTGAATATGTTGTTGTCCCCAGTCATATCAAATGGTGAAGAAATATCTCTAAAGAGCCAGGAAAAAACTACTGACATAACTGTGTGGTCACTAATTAAAGGCAAAGGTATTGATTAATGGAATCATGAAAATGATATATAACTGGATACTTACATGTGGAAACAACACTCAGATCTCTGCAGCAATGTTTTGGTGCAGAAAGCTTGTATTAGGGATTTCCAGAGTAATAAAACCAATAGGATATTTATCCATCTATCTATCTATCTATTATCTATCTATCTATCTATCTATCTATCTATCTATCTATCTATCTATCATTGAGATAGATTTATTTAAAGAAACTGATTCTTGTGATTATGGAGGCTGGCAAGTCCAAAATCTGCAGGATGGGCTGGCAGCCTGGAGTCCCAGGTAAAAGCTGAGATTACAGTTTAAGTCTAAAGACCATGAGGCTGAAGACCCATGAGAGAGCTGATGGTGCAGTTCAAGTGTGAAGGCTGTCTGCTGCAGAATTTACTCTTGCTTGGGGGAAGTCAGTCTTTTTGTTCTATTCAGGCCATTATGGAGGGCAGTCTGTTGTACTCAGGTCCATTGATTTAAATGTTAATCTTACCCAAAAACACCTTCACAGAAACATTCAGAATAAAATTTGACCAGACATCTAGATACTGTAACCCAACCAAGTCAGGATACCTAAATCTCTATCCTTGCTTATTTGGGAAAAAGTCTCCCCCTGGTTGGAAAGATAAGACAAGATGTAAAATTGGTCATCACATGGCTAAATGTGGATTATCAAGTAAAGACTGTATAATCCTATCCTGAAAATATTCCCCACTCCCTGATTCCCACGCTTTCTCTCACCAGTTTGCAACAGAGTAAACATATGCTCCTCAACTTACAATGGAGTTCAGTCCAGTTAAACCTATCATAAAGTCAAATAATTTTAAGTTGAACCATCCTAAGTTGGAGTCTGTCTGTATTGGACACAAATGTGCAACATGGAATGGCTATGCATATGCTTTAGACAGGTATTGAAACATAGAATTTAGCACAGGAATGGTTGAGTTTGCTAACTGCTGCTTGAAGAAACTCCCATAGTTTCACGAGAAAATCAGGTTCCTTGTATACTTTTGCATGATGCCTAACTTGATGCTTTTGTTGTATACCTCTGAATTGATCACATTGCCCTTAAGGAAAAATCAAACTATGAAAAGACTTGCTGTAAAGGTGAAGCTTACCTCATCCTATCTACCTAATGTATCCATGCCTTGAAGGTGCTATCACTACAATATGAGATAGGATGGCAGAAGACAATGTTCAAGTGCTTGGTTCTGGACTCAGACTGACGTGGATTTGAATCCCTACTCTTTCATTTATCAGCTGTGTGTGATCATTGGACACATTACTTAGTTACTCTGTGTTTTGCCTGCAAAAAATTGAGGCTAAAATATCTATACCACAAAGGGCTATTAGGCAGAGGCAAGGTGATATGCAGACCATGGAGGAAACACAATCTGACATTATCATGGGTTTAACACTGGGACTCAGACAGCTTTGTAGAAAAAGAATTTTTTTTAAAAGTACAGTACAGGAGAGGGGACTGTACCCAAGAAGTCCAGAAGGGTGGTATGGACTAGCCACAGAATTCAGCAATGGGGTCTCATAGGTTGTCAGGGGCCAGTCTCTTATCTAATGTAGGTTCATTCATTTATCTGTTCATTTAACAAACATCTGAGAGCTACTACACTCACAACTTCCTGCATGGTCTAGCTACCATGGAAAGTACAGAGTCATAAATTTGGACATGTTTCAGAGTGAAAGGGATGCTATTAAGAATTACTCAGAGTATAGGAACAGCTCCAGCCTCCAGCTCCCAGTGTGAGTGACACAGAAGACAGGTGATTTCTGCATTTTCAATTGAGGTACTGGATTCATCTCACAGGGGCATGTTGGACAGTTGATGCTGGTCTGTGGGTGCAGCCCGACCAGTGAGAGCTGAAGCAGGGTGAGGCATCGCCTCACCTGGGAAGCACAAGGGGGAAGGGAATTCCTTTTCCTAGCCAAGGGAAATTGAGACATGCAACACCTGGAAAATCAGGTAACTCCCATCCTAATACTGTGCTTTACCAAGGGTCTTAGCAAAGGGCACACCAGGAGATTATATCCCACACCTGGCCCAGAGGGTCCCACGTCCATGGAGCCTCCCCCATTGCTAGCACAGCAGTCTGAGATCTAACTGCACGGTGACAGCGAGGTGGGGGGAGGGACGCCCTCCATTGCTGAGGTTTAAGTAGATAAACAAAGCCGCCAGGAAGCTTGAATTGAGTGGAGCCCATCACAGCTCAAGGAGGCCTGCCTGCCTCTGTAGACTCCACCTCTGGGGACAGGGCATAGCTAAACAAAAAGCAGCAGAAACCTCTGCAGATGTAAAAGTCCCTGTCTGACAGCTTTGAAGAGAGCAGTGGTTCTCCCAGCATGGAGGTTGAGATCTGAGAAGGGACAGACTGCCT
>NW_012108797.1:1037-1490 GCF_000951045.1 Mandrillus leucophaeus | reverse complement strand
CCTTTACAGACAAGCAAACGCTTAGAGATTTTGTCACCACCAGGCCTGCCCTACAAGAGATCCTGAAGGAAGTGCTAAACATGGAAAGGAACAACCGGTACCAGCCATTGCAAAAACATGTCAAAATGTAAAGTCCATTGGTGCTAGGAAGAAACTGCATCAACTAATGAACAAAACCAGCTAATATCATAATGACAGGAGGTACAAGGAGGAGCTGGTACCATTCCTTCTGAAACTATTCCGATCAATAGAAAAAGGGGGAATCCTCCCTAACTCATTTTATGAGGCCAACATCATGCTGATACCAAAGCCTGGCAGACACACACACAAAAAAAGAGAATTTTAGATGACTATCCCTGATGAACATCAATGCAGACCAAATCCAGCAGCACATTAAAAAGCTTATCCACCACGATCCTGAAGAGTGTTTTCCAACTTGGTTCCATTTTCCCC
>NW_012108797.1:0-987 GCF_000951045.1 Mandrillus leucophaeus | reverse complement strand
CAAACTCCAACAGACCTGCAGCTGAGTGTCCTGACTGTTAGAAGGAAAACTAACAAACAGAAAGGACACCCACACCAAAACCCCATCAGTACATCACCAGCATCAAAGACCAAAGGCAGATAAAACCACAAAGATGGGGAAAAAGCAGTGCAGAAAATCTGGAAATTCAAAAAATCAGAGCGCATCTCCCCGTCCAAAGGAATGCAGCTCATTACCAGCAACGGAACAAAGCTGGATGGAGAATGACTTTGACGAGTTGAGAGAAGAAGGCTTCAGTTGATCAAATTTTTTAGAGCTAAAGGAGGAACTACATAACCAGTGCAAAGAAACTAAAAACCTTGAAAAAAGAATGGATGAATGGATAACTAGAATAATCAATGCAGAGAAGACCTTAAAAGAACTGACAGAGATGAAAAGCATGACACGAGAACTACATGACAAATGCACAAGCTTCAGTAACTGACTCAATCAACTGGAAGAAAGATTATCAGTGATTGAAGATCAAATGAATGAAATGATGTGAGAAGAGAAATGTAGAGAAAAAAGAGTAAAAAGAAATGGACAAAGCCTCCAAGAAATATGGGATTATGTGAAAAGATCAAATCAACGTCTGATTGGTGTGCCTGAAAGTGACGGGGAAAATGGAACCAAGATGGAAAACACTCTGCAGGATATCATCCAGGAGAACTTCCCCAACCTAGTAAGGCAGGCCAACATTCAAGGTCAGGAAATACAGAGAACACCAGAAAGATACTCCTCAAGAAGAGCAACTCCAAGACACATAATTGTCAGATTCACCAAAGTTGAAATGAAGGAAAAAATGTTAAGGGCAGCCAGAGAGGAAGGTCGGGTTACCCTCAAAGGGAAGCCCATCAGACTAACAGCAGATCTCTCAGCAGAAACTCTACAAGCCAGAAGAGAGTGGGGGCCAATATTCAACATTCTTAAAGAAAAGAATTTTCAACCCAGAATTTCATATCCAGCCAA
>NW_012108796.1:0-1271 GCF_000951045.1 Mandrillus leucophaeus | reverse complement strand
GCCTTTGGTGTCTTATTTCAAAAGTCATTGCCAAATCCAAGTTCATCTAGATTTTCTCCTGTGTCATTTTCTAGGAGCTTTATAGTTTTGCGTTTTACATTTAGGTCTTTGATCCATTTTTAGTTAATTTTTGTCACGGACACAAGGTTTGTGTCTAGATTTTTTTTTTTTTTGCATGTGGATGTGCAATTATTCCAGCACCATTTATTGAAAAGACTATCTGTGTTCCCCTTTGTATTACCTTTCCTCTTTTGCATAAAACAGTTGACCATATTTGTGTGGGTGGACTTCTAGGTTCTCTATTCTATTCCATTGATCTATTTGTCTCTTCTTTTGCCAATATCACACTGTTTTGATTACTGTAACTTTATATTGACTCTTGAGGTCAGGTGTTATTGGTCCTCAGATTTTACCCCTTTCCTTCAATATAGTTTCGTCTGTTCTGGGTCTTTCACCTCTCTACATATACTTCAGAATCAGTTTGCCAATATCCATAAAATTACTTGCTGGAACTTTGGGATCGTGATGAATCTATAGATCAAGCTGTTGTTAACTGAAATCTTGAAAATTTTGAATCTTTCTATACATAAACATTGAATTTCTCACCCTTATTTAATTATTTGATTCCTTTTAACAGAATTTTGCAGTTTTTCTCATATAGATCTCATACATATATTGCTAGATTTTGCTATAGTTTGAATGGATCCCCCAAAATTTTGTGTAGGAAACATCCCCCAATGCAGTAGTGTTGGGAACTGAAGCCTAATGAGACATGATTAGGTCATGAGGACTCCATGCTCAGCAATGGACTAATGCTGCTATGACTGGGGTGAGTGGGGGTTCATTATCATGCAAGTGGGTTTGTTATAAAAGGGCGAGCCTGGCCTCTTTTTCACTTCCTCTCTTGCACTCTCTGTGTCCTTCTACCTGGTGATGCCTTCTGTCATGTTATAACACAATAAGGACTTTGCTGGATGCCAGCCCCTTGATTTTGGACTGCCCGGCCTCCAGAATTGTGAGAAAATAAATTTTTATTTATTGTAAATTACCCAGTCTGGGATATTTTGTCATAGTAGTCCAAAACAAACTAAGACAGAAAACTGGTACCAGAGGAGTTCAGTGGTACTATAACGAATACCTGACAATGTGGAAATGATTGAGAACTGTGTAATGAGCAGAGGCTGAAACAGTTTTGAAATGAATGCTAGAAAAAGCTTGTGTTGCTGTAATGGGGGATTAAGGATGATTCTGGTGACAACTCAGAAGAAGGA
>NW_012108795.1:0-1813 GCF_000951045.1 Mandrillus leucophaeus | reverse complement strand
CTTTATTATATTGAAGCCATTTGAAAAGTATATTCTAAATGATGAACAAATAGAATGTGTGATCAGGTTTTATAATTTAACACTGACTTCCCTCTTTTCCATGGTTGTACTCCTTTCCTGTTCTATATACAGTTTTCCTAAATACATTGTTCTCAAAACAGACATTTAAAATAGTATTGCTGTTTTATTATGAGAAATATTTATACTCTTTGTTTAAATATGTATGCGATCTAGAAACATTTAAAAAGGATAATTAATTTCACATACCCAGCCCCAGACTGTTAAACTTTTGTTGCAAAGTCCACTGAAGCCATTTTAGCCATGCGCATATATGCACACACACATGCCCTTTTATAACATGTTTTTAATACCTTATATTTAATACATGTAATTTTCATATTTTTAATTAAAACAGAGGCTTATATATATGTTTGTATATATCACATAGTTTTGTACATGTTTTTCACTTAAAACCGTTAATATTTTGGTTGTGGATTACTGTTTTTGGTGGCTAAATATTATTTTAATTTGTCCAAATATTTCCTCCTGATAAACCCCTGTGAATTGAATTGCTGATTCAGAGTATATCAATATTTCAGCCTTTGAAAGGGTTTTTATGTTCCCGTCATCAGTGGTTGTGAGTGCATATGTTTGCAGACCCTCATCAATATTGAAGTTAGCTTCCTTTCGATCATTTTTGCCAATTGTATTTATTTAGTTTTTAAATTTTTTAAAATTAATTATAGTTTATTGAGACAGGGTCTCACTGTGTTGCCTGGGCTGGACTGCATTGGTGTGATCACAGCTCACTGCAACCTTGATCTCCTGGGCTCCAGTGATCCTCTCACCTCAGCTTCTCGAGTAGCTGGGACTACAGGCGTGCACCATCATGCCTGGCTAAATTTTTTAGTTTTAGTGGAACAGATCCTCGCTGTGTTACTGAGGCTGGTCTCAAACCCCTGGTCTCAAGTGATCCTTCTGTCTTGGCTTCCCACAGTGCTGAGATTACAGGTGAGCCACTGTGTCTGGCCCATTTTTGCCATTTTATTTTATTATTTTATTTTTATTTTTATTTATTTTGAGACAGAGTCTTGCTCTGTTGCCTAGACTGGAGTGCCGTGGCACGATCTCGGTTCACTGCAACCTCCACCTCTCAAGCAATTCTCCTGCCTCAGCTTCCTGAGTAGCTGGGATTAAAGGTGCCCGCCACCACACCTGAATAATTTTTGTATTTTTAGTAGAGATGAGGTTTCACGATGTTGGCCAGGCTGGTCTCGAGCTCCGACCTCAGGTGATCCACCTGCCTCAGACTCCCAAAGTGCTGGGATTACAGGCACGAGCCACCGTGCCTGGGCCATTTTTGCCAATTTTAGAATTCAAACTGTTACTCGTTTCCGTGTGATTTGATTGGTTTTTTTCCTATTATTGATCATCTTTTTGTTAAAGTTTGTATATTTGCTTATTTATTGGGGGTATTTATCTTTTTCATATTTATCAGAGCTTTTTATAGATTGAAGAGATAACTCTTTGGTTATGATTATTTCTCCACCTACTCACTTATTTTTTAATTTGCATATGTGTGTTTTTGTGTATGTTTTGGCATACAGACATTTTAAAGATTTAGGTCATCCAATCTGTCATTATGTTTTATGTTTTATCTTTATGATCATTCTTAGAAATGAAAGGCATTATTTTTGCCATTTTTCATTTACCTGAAAGAAACTGAACCCACCCTGATGGTAAATCTTTAGTCACTAAGATGCCCTGAGGGGCATCAAATCCTCAATCTCAATTCGTCTTTTGTTCAAAATGT
>NW_012108794.1:0-1102 GCF_000951045.1 Mandrillus leucophaeus | reverse complement strand
ACAAGTATACATATGTAACAAACCTGCACGTTATGCACATGTACCCTACAACTTAAAGTATAATAATAATAAATAAATTTAAAAAAAAAAAAGTCTGAAGGAAGAAAATCCTGGTATCAAATATAATTCATTAAAAGTAAAAAAAAAAAAAAAAAAGAAATGTATATAAAGTGCTTAACACAGTACATGGCACATCATAAAAGCTCAGTCAAGTGGCTATTAATATTGCAGTAGGCCAAAGAATAAACAGAAATGGATTCAGGCCAGGTGCAGTGGCTCACACCTGTAATCCCAGCAGTTTGGGAAGCCGAGGCGGGCAGATCCCTTGAGGTCAGGAGTTTGAGACCAGCCTGGCCAACATGGTGAAACCCCATCTCTACTACAAATACAAAAATTAGCTGGGTGTGGTGGCGGACACCTGTAGTCTCAGCTACTCAGAAGGCTGAGGCACAGAATCACTTGAACCTGAGAGGAGGAGGCTGCAGTGAGCCGAGATTGCGCCACCGCACTCCAGCCTGGGCGACAGAGTGAGGCTCCGTCTCAAAAAAAGAAAGAAAAGAAAGAAGTGGATTCCGTGAGTGAAGGCTACTGCTTCAAGGCATTTAGCTGAAAATAATAGGGATAGAGAGAAAAGTTATTTTATATTGTTTTAAAGGCAGATCTTAGCATGCTTATAGGCTGGAGTGTCTTTGGGACAAGAAAGGGAATCTGAAACCATAAAACTAGGAGAGGAGAAAGTAGGAATAATAGAGCAAAGTCCCTAAGGGGCAGAAGGGGATGAAACCCAGGCCCAGCTGTGTTGCTGAACATTATACATGCAGGACTTGCCGAGATGGATCAGAAGTAAATCTGGAATCATGGCAGGCAGTGGAATGTTAAAGAAGCTCCTATTTGACCCCTTGTATTTTCCTAGTGAAAGAGGAGGTATTTACTGGTTAAGAATATATGGAATGGGCTGGGCGCAGTGGCTCACGCCTGTAATCCCAGCACTTTGGGAGGCCGAGGCAGGTGGATCACGAGGTCAGGAGATCGAGACCATCCTGGCTAACACGGTGAAACTCCGTCTCTACTAAAAATATAAAAAACTAGCTGGGCATGGTGG
>NW_012108793.1:0-1541 GCF_000951045.1 Mandrillus leucophaeus | reverse complement strand
CCCGGGAGGGAGAGATTGCAGTGAGTCGAGATCGCACCACTGCACTCCAGCCTGGGCGACAGACCGAGACTCCATCAAAAAAGGAAAAAAAAAAAGACAAAGAAAAAGAAAAAGAAAAAGGAAAAGAAAAAGAAAAAACCCTCTCAAATTACATGTGGGTGCACTGGAAACTTTCTTTGCAGAAATCATTTTAAGGCTTTTCAAGACATAAATTTCTCACTATTTTCAGCATCCTTATCCAACAGGCACTTTGCTTCCACTGATTTTGAAAGAGCTAAGCTTAAATTTAAACTCTTCAAAACGAGAGATCAATTTTCTATTGATAAAAATCCCAGATAGGTTTTTCAACCTACCAGATCGTTATATTTTTTATTCACCCTTCTATCTCTCTCTGCAACCACAATCATCACCACCCACAAAAGAAGAAAAATCCCTCCGATGTTCCCCAAACATGTGCTGGTGCTTGGAAGCTGGGTAGCGTTTTGTAATGGAATGTGAATTGCTACGGCGGATATGGGTTTGGGTTCTATCTCCTAACCAATAAGCAGAGAGGGAGGACAAATCGGCTGAGCAGGGAAAATTTCTTTCCTTCTCTACATAACCTCTAACTAATGCAAAGTGGGCAAGGGTCGCCAGCAGCACATGGCGCCTGCTAAGTGTCCCGCTGGCCAGTGTGTTCTGCGCTGGGTAAGGTCCCAGCGCCCTCCAAGTCTCCTCCCTGCCTGGAAAGGAAAGTGCGCCACTGAGCAGTGGGATCCGCCGCCAAGTTCCGGCCTCACAGTTGGCCGGGGAGTGGGTCACATCCTCCATGCACCCTTGGCTCAGAAAACATGCCGCTTCCCAGGGAGGGGGTCGGTGACGGGAAGGACCTCACCCTTGCTTCTTAGCAAACATTAGGGTCGCAGTTTTCTAAGACAGGCGAGTGGGGAGGGGGTGAGGGGGCGAGGGGTCCCAGGCAGAAGCTGTTGCTAGGGGCAGAGGTAATGACACTAGGCTGTGGGCCGGTATGAGAGGAGGAAGGGAAGCCCCGGAACTAGCGACAAATTGTTCCAGCGGGGCGGGCGCGGTAGCTGAAGCCTGTAATCTCAGCACTTTGGGAGGCCGAGGCGGGCGGGTCACTTGAGGTCAGGAGTTCGAGACCAGCCTGATCAACATGGTGAAACCCCATCTCTACTAAAAATACAAAAATTAGCCGGGCATGGTGGCATGCGCTGGTAGCCTTAGCTACTCAGGAAGCTGAGGCAGAAGAATCGCTTGAACCCGGGAGGCAGAGGTTGCAATGAGCCAATATCACACCACTGCACTCCAGCCGGGGTGACAGAGTGACACTCCGTCTCAAAAAAAAAAAGTAACAGCCGGAGAAGGACCCCTACCTTTTTTCTGGGTTCACTACGGCACCCGGCACCAAGCCCCCCACCTCATGCAAAGAAGGTGCACTCCACACCTACAGTTTTCACTAAAACATGCACCCCACCAATGGAAGTTCAAGGAACAATAGGTGCCCCCATGACCAGGCCCTGGCCCCCTTCTTTCCTGGATAC
>NW_012108792.1:0-2258 GCF_000951045.1 Mandrillus leucophaeus | reverse complement strand
CGGAGGCTGAGGTGGGAGAATGGCTTGAGCCTGGGAGGCAGAGGTTGCAGTGAGCTGAGATTGCACCACTGCACTCCAGCCTGGGCAACAGAGTGGGACCCCACATAAACAAAACAAAACCAAATATTTCAGTATTAGCCCTCCCAAAAATTGAAATGTGCTATTTATCAAGATCCATTAGCTTAGGTGACGCACTTTAAGACAGTTTTTCAGAAATAGTAATAAGTTTGCATTAACACAATTGGACTTTGCTGTTAACTGTTCCTCAGAGCCAGTGGCATGGTACTAAATATTAACTATGAATTGATAGTGTATTATTAATCTATTTGGGCTGCCATAAAAAATATCATAGACTGGTGGTTTATACGACAGAAATCCATTTTCTCACAGTTCCGTATGCTAGATGTTTCAGATCAAAGTCTGGCAGGGTTGGTTTCTGGTAAGGCCTTTCTTCCTGGTTTGTGGATAGCTACCTTCCAGATGTGTTCTCACTTGGCAGAGAGAGATTGAGCAGCTTCCTGGTGTCTCTCTCTCTTTTTTTTTTTTTTTTTTTTTTTGGCTTTTCAGAGATAGGGTTTCGCTCTGTCACCCAGGCTGGAGTGCAGTGGTGCAATGATAGGTCACAGCATCATAGCAGCCTAGAACTCCTAGGCTCTACTACATCCAGCTAATTTAATTTTTTGTACAGATGGGGTCTCGCTTTGTTGCCCAGGCTGGAGGTGTCTCTTCTTATAAGGCTGCTAATCCTGCCCACAAGGGCCCCACCCTTATCATCTTGTTTGACACTAATCACTTCCTTACTCCAAATACAGCCACACTGGAAGTTAGGACTTCGACATATGAATTTTGTGTGACACATCATGCAGTTCATAACAAATAGCTATTTAAATACTTCCACTTAGTTGATTTTCCAGGTTAACAGGTAATCTCCATTTTCCTTGTAAAAGACATATATACCTATGATTTGACCAATGCTTTTGATTAGAAGGTTACTCACTAACAGGTCCCATGCTGCTGTTCTCACAAGGCAAGTATTAAACTTGAGTCAGTCATGTTAATTACTAAACTTGTTCATGCAAGTTGAACTTATTATTGTAATTATATAATTTAAATTAATTTAATGCAAACTAACAAATAAGAATGTGAAAAAAAGGAGTTGTTTCAATGAAAACTAAATTGAATCCTTTAGAAAGATTCAATAAAGTTTTAGGCTGGGCGCAGTGGCTCACGCCTGTAATCCCAGCACTTTGGGAGGCCAAGACAGACAGATCACCCGAGGTCAGGAGATCACATGGTCAAACCCCGTCTCTACTAAAAATACAAAAATTAGCCAGGCGTGGTGGCGGGCGCCTGTAATCCCAGCTACTCAGGAGGTTGAGGCAGGAGAATTGCCTGAACTAGAGAGGCAGAGGTTGCAGTAAGCCGAGACCGTGCCATTACACTCCAGCCTGAGTGACAAGATTGAGACTCCATCTCAAAAAAAAAGAAAAAAGAAGGATTCAGTAGTTGTCAAAATAGTTGACAAGGCAATTATAAAAGATTAGTAAACAGTAAGTACAAATCTAGGACTCTGCATAAAGATTATTTCATAAATATCTTTGGTTTTTATTCCACTTTAAAGAAACTGAATTTTGCTGGGAGCAGTGACTCATGCCAGTAATCACAGCATTCTGGGAGGCTGAGGAGGGTGGATCATTTGAGGTCAGGAGTTGGAGACCAGCCTGGCCAACATGGTAGAACCCTGCCTCTACTTAAAGAAAAAAAAAAAATTAGCTGGGTGTGGTGGCACACACCTGTCATCCCATTTACTCAGGAGGCTGAGACAGGAGAATTGCAGGCAGAGGTTGCAATGAGCACGCCACTGCACTCCAGTCTGGGTGACAGAGCAACATTCCATCTCAAAAAAAAAAAAAAGAAAGAAAGAAACTGAAGTGATGTAATAATGTAATAGCAAGTGTATTACAGATATAATTTGTGCAAAAATGTGGTCATAGAAAAATCAGAAGATTCAAATAAAAGACTTTAACAAAGGCTGGCAAATCATGTACATTTATGCACTTTATGTTACAATAAAATGTTAAGGCATGTTTTTATTATTCATAACTACTTTTATCAGTCCACTGCTTTCCCCATCACCTCAAAAAAGGCTTCTCTTATACTGCTGACCAGAACCATATTGGGGCCATAATTAACACACTATTGGTTGACTTAGAACCTAAGCCCCAGACAGAACTCTCGTCCTGAACATTGTCTCTCCT
>NW_012108791.1:0-1744 GCF_000951045.1 Mandrillus leucophaeus | reverse complement strand
TTTTTAACAAGTTTGCCATATGATTTCAAGGCACACCTAAACTTGAGAACCATGCCTCATGCGTCTTAACATTTCCAGTGTCTGGCATACAGTAGATACTTAATATATGTTTGATGGATGAATGAAAGAATGTATGAATCAAATAAAATAGCACTCTTACAAATAAATTCGTTATTGAGACTAAAGCGTTAAAATAAAAATTCAGGACGGGTGCAGTGGCTCATGCCTGTAATCCCAGCACTTTGGGAGGCCGAGGCGGGAGGATCACGAGGTCAGGAGATCGAGACCATCCTGGCTAACACGGTGAAACCCCGTCTCTACTAAAAATACAAAAAATTAGCCGGGCGTGGTGGCGGGTGCTTGTAGTCCCCGCTACTCAGGAGACTGAGGCAGGAGAATCGTGTAAACCCGGGAGGCGGAGCTTGCAGTGAGCCGAGATCGTGCCACTGCACTCCAGCCTGGGCGACAGAGTGAAACTCCGTCTCAAAACAAACAAACAAAAATTTGTTGGTTATTTACTGCCACAAATATTGAAGACTGGCTGGGCATGGTGGCTCGTGCTTGTAATCCCAGCACTTTGGCAAGCCAGTGCTAGAGGATGGCTTGAGGCCAGGAGTTCACAGCCTGGGCGGCAAAGTGAGACCTCATCTCTACAAAAATTTTTTTTTAATGAGCCAGGCATAGTGGCATGCACCTGTAATCCCAGCTACTCAGTAGGTTGAGGTGGGAGGATCACTTGGGTCCAGGAGTTCAGAACTTCAGTGAGCCATGATTATTCCACTGCACTCCAGCCTGGGTAACAGAAAAAGACTCTTCTCTCTTAAAAAGAAAAAATTAAACACAAAAATAAATAATTTCATCATGGGAGAGCTGTAATAATAAATTCAGTTTATTTGTACAGTGCTATTGCCATGTTTCACTGACATTATTCAAATTGCCACTAGAATGCCAAAAGGTCACAGATGGATTCTGGAGTCATTGAGAGAGTATGTCACACTTGCAGGGTGCACGAGGATTGAGGTAAAGTAATTTTTTAAAGAGATTGAGTCTGCCACCCAGGCTGGAGGGCAAAGGCATGATCATATTTCACTGTAGTCTTGAACTCCTGGACTCAAGCCATCCTCTTGCCTCAGCCTCCTGAGTAGCTGGGACTACAGGGAGGCATCATCATGTCCAGCTAATTTTTAAAAAACTTTTTTAGAGATGAGGTCTCCCTATGTTGCCCAGACTGGTCTTGAGGACTCCTGGCCTCAAGCAATCTCTTACCTCATCCTCCCGAGTACCTGGGATTATAGGTGCAAGCCACCATGCCCAATTCTGGGGTGAAATTATTTTGATGAAAACACAGCATCTTTATTTTCCTTCCTTCCTTCCTTCCTTCCTTCCTTCCTTCCTTCCTTCCCCTCCTTTGTTCCTCTTTCTTTCTTTCTTTCTCTTTCTTTCTTTCTTTCTTTTTCTTTCTTTCTTTCTTTCTTTCTTTCTTTCTCTCTCTTTCTTTCTTTCTCTTTTTCTTTCATTTGTCCTTCTTTCCTTTCTTCCTTTCTTTCTTTCTCTCTCTCTTTCTCTCTTTCTTCCTTTCTTTCTTTTCTTTCTTTCTTTCTTTTCTTCTTTCTTTCTCTTAGACAGTGTCTTTCTCTGTCACCTAGGCTGGAGTGTAGTGGTGTGATCATAGCTCACTGCAGCTTCAAACTCCTGTGCTCAAGCGAACCTTCCACCTCAGCTTCCCAGGTATCTGGGACTACAA
>NW_012108790.1:0-1137 GCF_000951045.1 Mandrillus leucophaeus | reverse complement strand
TTCAATACCTGCCTAGTCAACATGGTGAAACCCTGTCTGTACTAAAAAAATACAAAATTAGCCGGGTGTGATGGTGCGTGCCTGTAATCCCAGCTACCTCAGGAGACTGAGGCAGGAGAATCGCTTGAACTCGGGAGGCGGAGGTTGCAGTGAGCCGAGATCGTGCCACTGCACTCCGGCCTGAGCGACAGAGTGAGACTCTGTCTCAAAAAAATAAAATAAAATAAAATAAAAAAGGAGAGATTTGCAGGAAAAAAACCCAAAACCTGGCTTGTTCTAGAATCTATGTGTTTCTTTAAAGTTTTAGCACAAGCAACTCCATTTTGATTTGGTTTGGTCTACTGGGGCCTAATATATGAGCTTAGTCCAAAACAATGGCCTCCCAGAATTTTGTTTAAAAAACCCCTTTTGGGGCAGGTTCTCACTTTGGTGAGAGTGTGACCAAAACTTAGGGCCTAGTGCCACTCTCAGTTACCATCATCTTGGGTTTCCAGTCTTAGAGCGTCATTTATAGGTTATGATGTCTTCCTGGTGGTACATATTTTTTCTTTTTTTTTTTCTTTCTTGAGACGGAGTCTTGCTCTGTCTCCCCAGGCTGGAGTGCAGTGGTGTGATCTTGGCTTACTGCAACCTCTGTCTCTCCGGTTCCCGCAATTCTCCTGCCTCAGCCTCCCAAGTAGCTGGGATTACAGGCGCTCACCACCATGCCCAGGTAATTTTTGCATTTTTAGTAGAGGATGGGGTTTTGTCATGTTGGCCAGGCTGGTCACAAACTCCTGACCTCAGGTAATCCGCCCGCCTCGGCCTCACAAAGTGCTGGCATTACAGGCATGAGCCACCACACCCATCCGGTTGCATATTTCTTTCAGCTCCTGTCATTCCAGTTGAAGAGCGATCATATGATGCTCTAGAGATGGCTGCATACAAGCATTTAAAACCTTTGAGAGAATACAGCACCCCAGGGAGACTATTATTATGACCATTGGGAGGATAATAGCAAGAGTTTGAAGTGTGCCCCTTACCTGAGGTTCCCATAAACCAAACCTAAAATCAAATTGATCAAACAATGATTTAACTAAGCAGTTTCTTCATTAATCTGCTACAACTGAATTTTTTTTTTTTTTTTTTTTTTTTTTT
>NW_012108789.1:0-1376 GCF_000951045.1 Mandrillus leucophaeus | reverse complement strand
AACCTCTGGGTCTATCTGGCAGATGGGACATTCTCGTTCACCCTCAAGTGTACTAAGGGACACAATGAGCCCTTGTACTTGGTTGTCTTCTTCAGAGCTTGGAGTTAATTGGCTCTGAAAAGCTTCAGAAGTGGGAGGAGATTGGTATTGAAAGGTGTGGGATGGGTACATGTGATAATTAGATACAAGCATACAATATGTAATGATCGATTTAGGGTAATAGGAATATCCATTATGTCAAGGATTTATCATTTCTTTGTGCTAGGAGCATTCTAAATCCACTTCTCTAGTTATTTTGAAATATTCAACAAATTATTGTAACTATAGCTGTGCTACTGAACACTAGATTTTGTACAGCTAGTATGTATCCATAAAAATTTAAAATAAAATTAATTAAAAATGTGTAGGCTGAGAGTTCCCCAGTGAATCTATTTTGGCCTTAGTGGAATAATTGGCCCAAAGTAAACTGGTTTGCCATTACCTGAAGCAGGATTGACCAGCAGGCAATTTTAACTTATTTCTTCTGGTAACTGATAAAATAAGAAGGAAAAAAAAAATCAGTAAGAATATAAAAGATTTGAACAACAAAAATAAAAAAGTAACTACCAATATTTACAGAAAAGAACTCAGAATTACTGTAGAATACACATTCTTTTCAAGAGTACATGGAACATTTTTTTAAAAAATGTCTCAACAAATGTCAGTAGATTAAATAAAAATCAAACAGATTGACCACAGGGTAATTAAGAATTAAGCTAGAAATCATAAAATAAGATAGCTAGAAAAAGTTTCCAGATTAGCAAGGCAAGATGGCCAACTAAACACATCCAGGAAGAACATCGCATGCCGATGTTCAGGCCATTGGGAAGATGGGCACACTCTGAGCAGATCTTCCGGGGGAAGTCATTGAAAGTGGACCAAGGGAGGATGCAGATCCTGGGAGAGGAAGGGAGAGGAAGCTGGAAACCATGCATGGGGCTGCCAAGAACCAGGACTTGTTCCTAGACTCCAGCAGCTCCTGGGGAAGGGGTGCGTTGAACAGGCAAGGAGTGGCCCACTCTTGCTGCAGACCCCTGGAATTCTAGCTGCAGAAGACCCCATGAACCCCATGGACATTTGAGCTGACACAGACAGCTGTTTGGAGAGGTGGCAGGGACAGGACTCAACCTGTGTGGAGCACAGAGAGTTTGGAATGAGAAAGGCTGCAGTGGAGCATGGCCAGGGATGCCCATTCCACAAGGCTTGGCATGCTCCTTGAGGTGGCTTTAGTTTTGTTGACTGTTAGACCTGGACAGAGCAGGGCAGTCTTGCCCCTAGGACAAGCCTAGTCTGATGTACTTTTTTTTTTTTTTTGAGACAGAATCTTGCTCTGTCAC
>NW_012108788.1:0-1071 GCF_000951045.1 Mandrillus leucophaeus | reverse complement strand
AAAAAAAAAAAAAAAACAAATAGCAACCCCAAAAAAGGTAAAATACCTAGTAACAAATAGGGAAATACCTATGCAAAAGGTATTATGAAATTACGAAGGAACACAGGCCCTGAATGAAAGTTGTGTTTATTCTCACATTTCACTGTACAGTATCTTAAGATATCTTTAAAGGAAAACTTTCCTTTAAAACACAAGCTGATTCTAAAGTTAAAACTGAAAAGCAAATACGCAAGAATAGTCAGAAATCATTTTAAATTCTGTTTGTTTTTAGAACATTGTAATTGAAACAGCACGATGCTGGCCCTTTAAAAAGATTCCTGGAACAAGAAAGTCCACAAATAAGCCAAATACACAGGAATTCAGCGTGGCACAGAGGGGCCATGTGCGATGAGGAACTAGGAACTTTGCAACAAGTACCCAGGCTTGAACGTTTGGACCACCTTGAAAAGAGAAAAGTTGGATTAGACTCTTTTATACTAAGAGAAGTTCCAAGTGGTCAAGTATTTACGGGTAAAAAAATATATATATGAAACCATACTCATAAGATTTTTTTTTTTTTTTTAAGACGGAGTCTTGCGCTGTCGCCCAGGCTGGAGTGCAGTGGCCGGATCTCAGCTCACTGCAAGCTCCGCCTCCCGGGTTTACGCCATTCTCCTACCTCAGCCCCCCGAGTAGCTGGGACCACAGGCGCCGCCAGCTCGCCTGGCTAATTTTTTGTATTTTTAGTAGAGATGGGGTTTCACAGAGTTAGCCAGGATGGTCTCGATCTCCTGACCTCGTGATCCACCCGCCTCGGCCTCCCAAAGTGCTAGGATTACAGGCTTGAGCCACCGCGCCCGGCGTGTTTGTTTATTTTTAATTGAGGTGGAGTCTCGCTCTGTTGCCCAAGCTGGAGTGCAATGGTGCAATCTCAGCTCACTGCACCCTCCGCCTCCTGGGTTCAAGCAATTCTCCAACCTCAGTCTCCCCAGTAGCAGGGTTTAGAGGCACCTGCCGTCATGCCTGGCTAATATTTGTATTTTTTGTAGAGATGGGGTTTCACCATGTTGGCCAGGCTGGTCTTGAACTCCT
>NW_012108787.1:0-1027 GCF_000951045.1 Mandrillus leucophaeus | reverse complement strand
TGTGTGTCTTTTTTTCTTGAGATGAAGGCTCGCTCTGTCACCCAGGCTGGAGTGCAGTGGTGCGATCGTGGCTCACTGCAACCTCTGCCTCCTGGATTCAAGTGATTGCCCTGCCACAGCCTCCTGAGTAGCTGAGATTACAGGCATGCGCCACCAAGCCCGGCTAATTTTTGTGTTTTTAGTAGAGGTGGGTTTCACTGTGTTGGCCAGACTCGTCTCAAACGCCTGGCCAGTGTGGTCTTTTTTTTTTTTTTTTTTTTGTATCCACGGTTTTGTATTCTTGGATTCAACCAACCACGGATTGAAATTACAGATACAGAGGGCTGACTCTAATATGCCGTTTTACATAAGGGACTTGACCATTCGTGAATTTTTGTATACATGGGGAGTCCTGGAGCCAATCCCCGACTGATACTGAGGACCAACTGTGTTGCTAATCAAATCGTACACAATTGTATACTCTAACGAAAATGTAGTTACAGATCCAGGGTCTATAGTAAGGGTTAAAAGGTGGGTTCACAATATCTTGGTTGGTAAAATGTCTTTAAGGAAACATTTTACCAAGAGCTTGTTGAAGGAATTTATTTTTTAAATAAATTTAGTTCCACCTACTATCTTGTTTCCACTGAATTGTTTTGAAAAGGTGAAGGTCAGATGAGCTGAGGAGGACCAACCAGGACAGTGTGACAATTAGACACCACCTTCTTAAGAGATGAATAGCTAGCTAACAGAGATGGTTTTTGGGAATAGCACCTTAAATGTTTTTTTGGCGGGGCGCAGTGGCTCACGCCTGTAAGCTCAGCACTTTGGGAGGCTTGAGGTGGGCAGATCATGAGGTCAGGAGTTCGAGACTAGTCTGGCCAACATGGTGAAACCCCATCTCTACTAAAAATACAAAAATTAGCTGGGCATGGTGGTGCACGCCTGTAATCCCAGCTATTGGGAAGGCTGAGGCAGGAGACTCGCTTGAATGTGGGAGGCAGAGGTTGCAGTGAGCTGAGATCGTGCCACTGCACTCCAGCCTGGG
>NW_012108786.1:1187232-1190137 GCF_000951045.1 Mandrillus leucophaeus | reverse complement strand
ATCTTGAATTCAAGAATTTCACCAACTGTGACCTGTTCTTCCGCCTTTCCACATATTATTCCTTATCTATATTTGGATCACCAGCACCTCAGTCGTGGTGATCTCTTTCTCCACCTAGATTTTCCGGGGCTCTCCATTCAGACTAGCACCTCATTCATTTATTTCATTCATTCAACAAACGCTTATTCACTTCCTACCACGTGCCAGGCATTACGGTGGCCCTGGAGATATAATGGTAACTAATGTTCCATAATCCTCGCAGCATGGGTGTATGATGGAGCCACACTTTTTGGTGTGTTCATGCCATCAATGACGCTGCGCTTTTTCCCTTTGGCATTCTGAGCCTGAAACTTCCTTTTCCATTTATTTTGTGGCTCTGTTGAAATGTTAGCATCTTCAAGAAAACTTTTCTCCTTCAATCAGAAGTAAATGTTGCCTCATCTAAGTAACCACAGCATATTGCTTGCACCTCTAATATTATCCTATCCAAAATAGTGTTTTATAGGCCGGCTGTGGGTGGTGGCTTACACCTGTAAACCCAGTACTTTGGGAGGTGGAGGCAGGCAGATCACTTGAAGTCAGGCATTCGAGACCAGCCTGGCCAACATGGTGAAACTCTGTCTCTACTAAAAATACAAAAAATCAGCCGGGTGTAGTGGCACACACCTGTGATACCAGCTACTTGGGAAGCAGAGGCAGGAGAATTGCTTGAACCCGGGAGGCAGAGGTTGCAGTGAGCCAAGATTGTGCCACTGCATTCTAGCCTAGCTGGCAGAGTGAGTGAGAATCTGTCAAAAAAAACAAAACAAAACAAAACAAAAAAAACACCACCAAAACATGTTATTATAATCTCTGTTTATAATAGAGATGTTATTATAATCTCTGTTTATAATAGAGATGTTATTATAATCTCTGTTTATAATAACAGAGATTACTAGTCTCAAATAAAGAAAATGTGGTACATATACATCATGGAATACTACACAGCCATAAATAAGAGTGAGATAATGTCCTTTGCAGCAACATAGATGAAGCTGGGGGCCATAATCCTGAGTGAACTAATACAGGAACAGAAAACCAAATATTGCATGTTCCCACCTATAAGTGGAAGCTAAACATTGAGTATGCATGGATACGTGTACTGAGGGTGGAGGGCAGGGGGAGGGAGAGGATGGAAAAACTATCTACCTATCAGGTACTATGCTTATTACTTGGGTGACAAAATAATCTGTACGTCAAACCCCTGTGACATGCAATTTGCCTATGTAACAAACCTGCACATTTACCCCTGAACCTAAGAGAGAGAGAGAGAGAGAGAGAGAGAGAGAGAGAGAGAGAGAGATTACCAGTCTCTCCCACTAGATGGTGTGTGCCTCCCCTGGGGCCATGTCTTCTTCTTATGTTCATTTTAGGTACACACAGAGCAGGTACTCAATAAATACTGGTTGAATGTTTAGATGACCATATATTTAGAAGCAGATCTGAGACTTGCCCCCAAATCTTCATTGCGTGTGTCATACTTCACACTCTAACCATACACAATGCTTGCAGTTTCCCGAACGCCCATCACGCTCCCTATTCCTGGTTTTTGTTCGCATTGCCTCTTCCTCCAAGAATTCTTTTCCCCATGCCTTCCTCTAACTCTTTTGCCTGCTCTTTATGACCCAGCTGAAGCATTCCCTCATCTTCCCCTTCATTCCCAGGATAGGTCATATACTGTCCGCTGAATGTTCATAATACTTTGTGCCTATCATTGTAATTTACTTATTTTAATGATCAAAAGCACCATATCTGGAGTTGGCAGTGTCAACTATATGCTCCCATTTCCTTAGCTGTAAAATGTGTATAAAACTTGGTGTGTAACATAAAAAAGTTAATACCTACAAAAGCTTCAGAACAGGGCCTGGCACTTGGAAAGCTCTCAGTGAAATCATGTATCCACACTCACTAACATGCTTGTCTCCTTCACTAGGAGGTGGGTGCTGGGTTCTCCTGTTTCCACCTCAGGGGTTTCAGTGCCTCCCAGCAGCAGCAGTAGGGCAGGTGGTCAGTAGGTGGTGGCCCGAGGTTGGGACCCTGGTTATGACGGCCCTCTCAGTCAGAAAAAGGATCTAGAGCAGCCAAGTTAATCCTTTAGGGGTAACTGAAAAAATATATGGACAGATCCATGGTTGTTAGTGATGAAGAAAAGTTTAGAGTCCGGGTTTTCTGATACTGCTCCATAAATTTGTTTTTAGCAATATCTCTTTGCCATCTCAAACAAACAAACACACAACAACAACAACAACAACAACAACAACAAATTCTGATTTGGAAAGGCATTTCCTAGTGGGTGGTTTATGCTGTCCTCTTACTTCCACCTCTTCCCCTCACCGCTGTGAGGTGCTGCGATGCTGGGTCTACCTCACGCCCACAGCCATGGGGACCTTGCTCCTTCAGCCAGTCCCTTTATCTCCTGTTATCTCCAATACCCCTTCTCTACCATATTTTTGTCCTTCATCTATATGAATGCTCAAGTCTCTACCATCCTCAAACAAGAATAAACAAAACCACCCTGCCTTGATCTCCAAATCCACTTCCACTCACCCTAGTGATACCTGACTTTTTGACAGTGACCTCTACATGTTACATCTGATGGCCAATTTATGTCCTTGTTTTAGTGACCTCTCAGCAATATCTAACACTCTTTTTTTCTTCTTGAAATGTCTTTTTTATTTGGCTTCTGGGTACCACTGTCTTCCTACTTCTCTGTTAGTTTTCTACAAACTAGTTATTCCTTGAATGTGGTTTTCTCTTTCTTTTCCCTTTGTCTCTTTCTTTCTTGCTTGCTTGCTTTTTCTCTTTCTTTCTCTCTTTCTCTCCCTTCCTTCCTTCCTTCCTTCCTTCCTTCCTTCCTTCCTTCCTT
>NW_012108786.1:1184695-1186427 GCF_000951045.1 Mandrillus leucophaeus | reverse complement strand
TTTTTTGAGACGTAGTCTCGCTCTGTCGCCCAGGCTGGAGTGCAGTGGTACGATCTCAGCTCACTGAAGGATTTTCCATATCTACAATGCTTCATCGCTGTCTTCCTCTCTTTCTATGCATTCTGCCTCTATCTTAACAGAGGCTCCCATGGCCACTTGTCTGGCTTCCAGCCTTTTCTCTGGTGAATGTAAACCTGATCAAGTTATGCCCTGGCTGTCCATAACCTTCAGGGTCAAGTCGAGCAAGCTGTTCCCCCAGGCAGACTACATTGTGTGCTCACCCCTGCCCTCCTTGCAATTGCTGGCCCCTCCCCTCCCCACTGCACCTGTCCCCTCTTGGGTCCTTCGGTTCAGTCCCCGACACCTTTGTTCATTTGGTGTTATCCTGAAACTTCGTTTTTTCCCTGGTTCCTGTTCTTCCCCCACCTTCTTCACCTGACTGACTTCTACTCATCCGTCAACATTTAATTAAAGCATTCCATCCCTGGGAGGTGCTCCTTGTCATGCCAGTCAGCTTTAAATATTCCCCTCGGTGCTCCCGGTCACTTTCTCCATGTCTGTTCTGTGAGGCAGTGTGCTTTAAGGTTAACAGCAAGGACTTTGGGACAGACACAGAATGTTTGGGGTCAAACCCCAGCTCTGCCACTTCCTCACTGTATGATCCTGTCCAGGCAACGTACTCATGCTGTGCCTCAGTTTCCTCGTTTGTAAAACGGAGACGTGAATGGTAGTATGCACTTCACAGGATGGTTAGGAGTGTGAGATGATTCACGTAAAATGCCTGGAATGAGGCCTGACAGTTTGAATGAAGCTGAGCTATTTTTGTTATTATCATAACTCCTGAGTTACTTGCCTGCTTTCTAAAACAAACAGAAAGATCTTTGAGGGAAATAAATCACACTCGATTTGACTAAATTCCCTCAGCACTAGCACTGTACCTGGGACATAGTAGATACTCAGTAAATACTCATTGAATGAACGAATAAATACTAATAGTAAATACATGAAGTATAGGGTTAAAATGTTACCATTAAAGCATGCTAATGAGTGCGATTGCCCTAATTTTATCTCTGTGTTTTTCTACTTGTGCATAAGATGCTGATGGTATCTCATTAACTTATTGTACACTGACTCACTGTTTTCTGAGTCAAGAATCTTCCACTCTTGACAGAAGGGCACAATGTAATTAATTAACAGAACTGTTATTCTGGAAAGCAGTATGTAGTCATGAACTGTGACAAAATTCCTTTGAGACACGCTCAGAGAAACAAAATGTGAATTCCTGTCAGAAAGGGATCAGAAGGCCTAACAAGGAAAAGGGAAAACACAGAGACAGTTCTGAAGAGTTTAACTTCAGAATCAACGTTTCCTGAGGCCCCTCTGGTAGCCCGCCACTGCTGTGGAAACAATTAGGTTTGCAGAGTGATTCCTCAGCACAGGGAAGTGGGCCTGAGAGAATTCTCTACCCAATGTCTCAGGAATCCTGACGGCGAAGCGTCTGACTGAAAAAGTGTGATCAGTGGCCAGGCGTAGTGGTTCACACCTGTAATCCATGTGCTTTGTGGGGCCAACGTGGGTGGATCACGAGGTCAGGAGTTCAAGACCCTCCTGGCCAAGATGGTGAAACCCCGTCTCTACTAAAAATACAAAAATTAGCCTGGTACAGTGGCGGGCGCCTGTAATCCCAGCTACTTGGGAGGCTGAGGCAGGAGAATTGCTTGAACCCGGGGGG
>NW_012108786.1:1178929-1179394 GCF_000951045.1 Mandrillus leucophaeus | reverse complement strand
CCTTCCTTCCTTCCTTCCTTCCTTCCTTCCTTCCTTTCCTTCCTTCCTTCCTTCCTTCCTTTCTTCCTTCCTTCCTTCCTTCTTCTCTCTCTTTCTCTCTCTCTTTCTTTCCCCTCCCTCCCTCCCTTCCATGGGGTCTTGCTCTGTCACTCAGGTTAGGAGGTGCAGCTGTGTGATCATAGCTCACTACTGCCTCAAATTCTTGGGCTCAAGGGATCCTCCTGCCTCAGCCTCTGGGCAGGAGGCTAAGGGACTACAGATGCAGGCAACCATGCCTGGCTGATGTTTTATTTTTATTTTTGTAGAGATAGCGTTTCACCATGTTGCCCAGGCTGGTCTTGAACTTTTGGGCTCAAGTGATCCTCCCCCTTCAGCCTCCCAAAGTGCTGGGATGACAGGTGTGAGCCACTGCACCCAGCTGGTTGTCTTTCTTGCACATCTTGCTTCCCCTCTCTACATTTGTTT
>NW_012108786.1:1167255-1176524 GCF_000951045.1 Mandrillus leucophaeus | reverse complement strand
AAAAAAAAAAAAAAAAGAAAAAGAAAAAGAAAAAGTGTGATCGGTGAGACGGCAACAAATCTCCAACATGGCCATTTTTTTCTGCATGTTCTTCATGAAAGTGCCACTTCTTGTTTACTTTGTAGTTTGTCTTAAGTACAGAAGTCTGCCTCCCTTTCCGTGAGGCTCCTTTGAACCCTGATGGAGATGATATATAATGATGGCATCTAATATGCGCCATTTGGGGATCAGGAAAAGGTCTTTCCAGCCTTGCTGGTTATTAGTAGATTCAGGGGCTCTGAGGAAAGATCGGAGGCTCGAATCTGTGTCTCGAACCTTTCACATGTTTTGGCCCAGAGTAAAGGATACGGTGAAAGGAAGGTAAACGACAAAAGGAGGCTGTAATTCAACCTGGGCCACATGGTTTTAATACTGTGGAAAGACCTGGAAAACTCTGAAGACAGCTCTAAAGATTTTTCATAATTAGAAATTAGCGGCCTGGTGCAGTGGCTCATACCTGTAATCCCAGCACTTTGGGAGGTCAAAGCAGGCACATTGCCTGAGCCCAGGGGTTTGAGACCAGCCTGGCTGACATGGCAAGACCCCGCAATGACAAGAAGCACAAAAATTAGCCAAGTGCGGTGCCACACACCTGTAGTCCCAGCTACTTGGGAGGCTGAGGTGGGAGGATCGCCTGAGCCTGGGAATTAGAGGTTGCAGTGAACCATGATTGCACCACTGCACTCCAGCCTGGGTGACAGAGTGAGACCTTGTCTCAAAAAAAAAAAAAAAAAAGAGAAAAGAAGAAGAAATTAGAAGGCCGAGTAGAAACACCTGCTCTCCCTCTATCTGGTTTGTGTTCCTTCCCACCCAGGCGTGGCTTTAGAAAACATGAGGACATAAAATAAAGATGGGGGAATTCAAGTACTTTTATAGAAACTTACAGAATGACTCAAATATAGAACTGGTAATTTTCTTTTGTGGCCATAAAATCTTTCTAAAGTTTGATCCGACTTATGTAGAAGTCAGAAAATAGTTTGATTCAGTTAGTTAATTTTAACTGAGGGAAGCGAGAATCCCCTGTCAATTATTCTTATCCGTAATTCAGTAAAGGGGGGATTTTAGTTAATTAATTAATTTTAATTCTAGGACCAGGATAGCCTCAGTCTCCCTTTCAATCAGACCTGGCTCAGATCAGACCCGCCATGAGCATCCTTGGAAGATGCTAATTACAATAACTACTAGACACTGAAATAAATGCTTTATGAATATCTAAATTCTATTCTCACAACTCCACAAATTAGCATTTCTTTTTTATAAATCCGAAAATTAGGATTCAAAGAGATTAAGCAATTTACCTGACGGTGTGGAATTGAACCTGAGAATGCTACTGTGAATCCAACAGCACTTCAGCAGAAATGGGAAATGGATTTGGGATTAATCTCAGAAAAGACCCAGGAACATAAGCAGTCAGTTAAAGGGGACAGACTTGGGGAAGGGAGACTTTTTGATATGCTGAGTGTAAGGCTGAGGTTTTGCAAAGGGACAGGGGACATAGCCTGGCCTCGTCCTTGTGGTTGATCTGTGGTCTCCCTGACTCTCACAGCCAATGGAGTTCAACATTTGCAAATAATCAACTAGCCTAGAAGTCAGGGGACTGTAACTTCCAAAAGCTGAATTGGGGCCCTGATGATTAAAGGGTCCAGGTAGGGCAAGCATTGCACTGAAGTCTTGTGTAGCGAATCCCCACCTTCCACCGACGGAGCTCCCAAGCCTGAATGCCCCCTTATGGTGTTTGCTCCCAGGCTGGTGAGCTGAGCTAAGCAGCATCCTCTCTACCTCTGCCTCTTTTGTCTCTGTATCTTTGGCTAAGTACATGACATCCAGAACTCACTTGTAGAGGGTGTGCTGGTGTGGGTCCTCTTTAGGAAACCTGCAGACTCTGTGTCATGGAATCACCCAGTCCTGTGGTCTCTGCAGCCTCCTGAACTCATGCGGATGTCACTAGTTATCATTCCTGTCTTCCTTGACACGATTTCCCTCACTCCCTGCTCCTCAGGTCAAGGCACACACCCCTCGTCTACTTTTGACCCCGTCTCTTTGGAAAAGAGCCACACAAGACATGAAGCTGTAAATAAACCTTCCTCTCCCACATTCTGAGGGCAGTGTGTTCTCTCTCGTCTTCTTGAATAACTGCTTGAGAATCTGGATACGCCTGCTTCGCTGAGAGCATCCCAAGGACAGGGACTGAGGTTGGGGCCCACACTCAGGCTTGTGTGTCCCCCTCTAGTCCTGCTGTTGGAACAAAGGAAACCTTTCTCGTTTGAATCAAAATCAGGGCCCGGACCACCCTGAGGTGACGAAAGTGGCTCGCCATGAGTTGACAAGGAACTTAATACTCACACTTCAGCTCCAGCTTGATGAAATCTTCCTTTCCCATATTTTCAAGAAACACTCCCCAGGGGGTCAATGTTTTGAAGTAGAAAGAAATGTCAGCGCTAGTTTCCCCTTGGAAGGTAGAGAAATGCAGGTAGGAGGATGGGTTTGGGAAAGAGGCGGCATTCCAGTAATTCCCTGTGGGAAGAGAACAAAAAAATCAGGTTAACTCACACCCTGATCAGCCTAGTCATGTAACAGATACCCATTTCTTGAGTTTAATGAGTACCATTAGCAATAGTCATTATTTTCTCTCATCCTGTTGAACAACATTGGACCAAACCCCCATGAATATATTTTTGACTTTCCAAAAGTTATATGTGTGTCTATATAATATTCATTTATGTATAAAGATATTTAAAATATTAATATACACAATCTATATACAATTAAATATTAATATAGAATTTCTATAAATTATACAATCACATATTTTATAATATTTATAATAAACAATATTTTATAATTATATAATAATAAAGATTGATATAGTTGGGGTTCCTACCAAGGATTCCTATGGGACTCTAAGAAGTAAATGCCAATAGATGTAACAATTGGGGGAAGTTCCTGGGGTTACTGTGTGGCTGGCTGGGGGCTGTTTTGAACTCCTGCATATGTCCTGGTGGCTTTGGTCTGGTGCAAACATCATCTGAGATAGACCTCAGGATGACAAAATAAGAACAAAGTTTTTGGTATTTTGCTCTCGCTTTTCATCCACCTCTGCCTTGGAAGAGCCAGCACCTACTCCCGCGTCAACGGCCCCCCAGACACCTGGGGCAGGTGCTTCAGGAATACAACTGACGAGCCCAGAGGAGATGAGGAGCCAGGAAGAAGGCAGAAGTGACCAGGCTAGGCTAGGGCAGTTTCCTCACCTCTCCTGCGCCAGACTCCCAGAGGCAAGCTGCCTTCTCTTCCCTTCCTACTTCCTCCTGGGGACTGCAGGTGAGGCTCTGGCCTGTGGGGTTGTTGTATGATATGGGGATGAGGAGTGAGCCCACCAAATGGCTCTCAGTCAGCCTCTATCCTTGAGCTCTTGGAGAAGATGTGATTGTACCAGCTGCCTCTCCCCACTCATTGCCTGACAGAGCGGCCAGTGTTTCCAGGAGAAAAGCAGCTCACAGGATGCAATAAAAACACCAAACCGCGTTATTCGGATTCCATTAGGACAGATGGACCAAGAATTTAATATGGGATCAAGAGTTGGCTCTCAACTTCATCTCCAGGGGAGAAATTCCTTTTTAATGTGCACATGTCTGAGTACATTTACTATCACAGCTAAAGACTAAAATATATGGGCGTGATTTAAATCAGTTACTAAAGCCTTTAGCTCTAATACTAAACCCCAAATGTACGCTTTTTTAAAAACACAGTATTTGCTATATCTTTTCTCCAAAAGGCACAACGAATCAACTAAGTGCATTCCGTTAGTTTCTATTCATACACAAATGATATTTTTCCTTCCTTTTATGCAAATTATACACATACGCAATATTAAATTAAGCTATTATTTTCAAATAAAAGTTACTTTGTGTTGGTTCTGCCATGCTTAAGTCATAGTTTTAAATCATGAAATAGTAATATATGGTCTTATTTAATTAATGCTGTTTGTTTTTGTTTTTAGAAATATCTAGAATATAGCAACATCTAGATAAGACCCCAGGCATGTTAAAATATAAATTTCGGCATATTAAAATCTTATCATGTTTATTTGGACATTCAGTGATTCGTGAATTGGGCAGTACCAGAATCCAAGTTGTCTCCTGGGGTGCGGGGTTGGAGACAGAGAAATGTGTTTGTGGACGCAAGACAAAGAAACCGTTTGATTGGTTAATGCGGAAAGTCTTTAGTTAGAGGTTAGGTGGTGGTCTGATTGCTGATAAGCTTAGCTTTGTTTCAGTATTTACAATGAGAGGGTTTGACTTGCTTCCCTAGGTATCCAGGGCTCTGAAGCTGTCTCAGCCAATGGCATCCCTATTAATTACTGTCGCAGGCAATACATAAACAGAAAACTAGTGCAAAATATGTTTGTAAATATCTTAATTAGGGTAAAAACTGTTCTTAATGTGTTCCTGTTCTTAGTGCAGTCTTAAGCATTTTTTTTTTTTTTTTTTTTCGGAGGGAGTCTCGCTCTGTCGCCCAGGATGGAGTGCGGTGGCGCAATCTGGGCTCACTGCAAGCTCTGCCTCCCAGGTTCAAGCGATTCTCCTGTCTCAGCCTCCTGAGTAGCTGGGATTACAGGCATGCACCACCACGGCAGGCTAATTTTTATATTTTTAGTAGAGATGGGGTTTCACCATATTGGTCAGGCTGGTCTTGAACTCCTGACCTCAGGTGATCCACCTGCCTCAGCCTCCCAAAGTGCTGGGATTACAGGCATGAGCCACCATACCCAGCCGCTATTTTTTTTTTAAACAAACTATAAAATCATAGATTTCAGTAGGAGAAAATAGGTAAATAGGCTACTTCCTTCTTAGGGAGGAGAATATTGTATGATGTAGTGTAGGCTACTGGTTACAGGAACAGAAAGGCGCTTTATAAAGCTCAAGTTGCTATTTATCAAGGGTAAGCCTTCCTTCCGCCTGAACATCTGGCTTACTACACAGCAAGAGGCGCTCAGGTGCACCTCTGTGAGAAAACCTAAACCAACGCTCTCGCTCATCAGAGTCCTGAAGCTGGGAGGGAATAAAGATGAGGCCCAGGGCCAGAAGGATTCAGCTCATCCTAATTGGATGAGAGCCCTTTAAGGACCCCAGAGCCTGCAGAGATCAAAGTCCCCAGCCAGACTTCAGCCTTCAGCAAAGCAATTCTGTCTCCTTAGGCTGTATCCCCAGGACATGAAAGCAATTAACATTTTAAAATTTCAATCCAATCAAGTGCCTTCTTATTTTCTGAGGTGGTGATGTATTCACAGAAGGGCAGTTGTCTAAAATGATTCTAGAAAAAGGAAAGCTAAAAGTAAAACATGTCAGTATTTATTTGAGGCCCAGCACTGGTTATTCAGACAGAAATATCCGCAGAGAGGAGAAAGGTAGCTCCATCAGTTACTCAAGTGTGATGAAATATCTCTATAGACCACAATTCCATTTATTCTAATTCTATGCTCACTAAGCAACTTCAATCTAATTTGATCTCTTGAATAGACTCATTCACAGGGAAGTCATGCCTTGTACAAATGGTTTTTCCCACTATCCTGGGAACATCTGGATTATCATATGATGCCTTTGGAGTTGTCAGGTGTGAGTTATCTCAGATCTCTGGATGAGCTTGTTAAATTCAGATTCTTCAGCAGCAACAGTGAGGACTCCACTCTGGATTAGATTGATGGTAGGAAAGTAGGGGTGTGTGCTCAGGAGGTGCTGAGGGTGATCACTGGGGTCAGGCAGATGGTGTTAGAACTTCTGTTTTTATTTATTTTAAAAGTGCTATCCTTTAATATCGATTTTCGTTATACTTTGTAATGTACACTATATAAATACAGTGGTACATGGATGGAATTTATAAGTAAACAAGCTCGATGGGATGTGGGCTTAAAGGCTTTCAGTGAGTGGGGTACAAGTAATAAATCGTGGATGCTTCTGCTCCAGCCCATGGTAACCATCTCTGAGTCCTGTTCTGAGGAATCTCTTGCCCAATCTCTGGGATTTTTTATTATGACAAGATGATGTGAGTGTTTTTCCAATGCTTATAGCGCTTCTGGATGCAAAGAGCTTCCAGCATGATTATTGTTTGTTGATACTGCTCCCAACTGATCATACACTCCATGAAAGCTGGCATGAAAACATTTCCTCTCTGTAATCTTCAGCCTCAGAATATAGTCAGTACTCATAAATAATTATTCAATCAATAGATAAGTGACTCATAGCCCCTCTCATTTATATCCATTTTCACTCCTTTTACAAAGTCCTCATGAGACAGAATGTTCTTTATGGTAACCTGGGTATTAAAGATGCTAAATAAATATAAATAAAAGCTAAGGCTGCTTTAGCACCTACTGATAACTGGATACTGCTTCCACTAGCACACCATAATTCTCCTTATCCATGACTTTATTTCTGTAACTCCTTATAGACTTCATTGAACAATGCCATGCATTTGCAAGACTGATGGTATCATAACCTTAAGGTTATTGAAATCGCTGCAATTTGTACTTGCTACCAAGGTCAGTGCTATGGAGGGTAAACTGACAATGGGTGAGAATGCCAAGCTGGGAATAAGAGATTCACTGTATGGCAAAGACAGTGCCAAAGAAGGTGGCAGGGACCAGGCCAACACGGATAAGTGGAGGGGGCAAGGCTGGAAACTGAGAAGGAAGATGTGAAAGTTGTGAAATAAAACAGAAATTAGTGTCTGAGACTGGAAGGGTCAATCAACAGTAACAGAATAATGAGGCAGGTAGAGAGGGACTGGAGACTCAGCCTGGGGCTGGAGTCAAAAGCTTTACAGAATGATCAAGATGACACTGAGGGCTCTGCAAGCTTGGAAGTGAGTCAGTCACATGAGAAGCTTTGTAACTACACATTAGGCAAAGCCAGGGCTCATCACATGTGGCAAAAGGAACCAGGGAGGTACCTCTAGCTAGTACAGGAGAGGGGGCTGGGCCTGCAAAGCAGGCTTGCTGGTCTCCGTCATCATTTTGAACCCCAATTAAGCATCAATAGAAAATGCAATATCATATCTTCACCCAAATTCCATAGCAGCCACTTACTTCAATCTGACCAATGATTATTTGGATTGGATATGATTTAAATCTGTGTTCCCACCCAAATCTCACATCTAATTGTAATCCCCAATGTTGTGGGGCCTGGTGGGAGGTGATTGGATCCTGGGGGCGGTTTCTCATGAATAGTTTAGCACCATTGCCCTTGGTGCTCTCTTTGTGATAGTGAGTGAGTGCTTATGAGATGTGGTTGTTTAAAGTGTGCAGCACCTTCCCGTCTCTCTCTTGCTCCTGCTCCATCCACAGGGTATGTGTACGTCCCCTTTGCCTTCTGTCATAATTGTAAGTTTCCTGAGGCCTCCCCAGAAGCCCAGCAGGTGCCAGCATCATGCTTCCTGTACAGCCTGTGGAGCTGTGAGCCAATTAAACCTCTTTTCTTTATAAATTACCCAGTCTTAAGTATTTTTTTTTTACAGCAGTGCAAGAACAGACTAAGATAGTATGGGATTCAAACTTCAAACTTTCTGAGCTTATTTCTGATGGGCAGCATTTCATTTTAAACTTAATTTTTGTTTCTCATAAAGTATTAAAGTATTACATGTACATACTTATAAAGGTCTAGTGGTGTTAGGACTAAAGCAAAAAGCAGTTCCCTGCTTCCCGCCCCCTCCCAATTCCTTAGAGACGCCTTCTAATACTTGTAACTCTTTCAATTAAATAGCTGTATTAAAAAACAAAACAAAACAAAACAAAACAAAACAAAACAAAAAACCACTGGAGCTACTTATTAATTTGTACTTTTTAGAAATTCTCTACTGATTTTCCTGAATATAAGATGAGACTTTAGCACTTTTATAAGCCTGCTTCCCTAGCCCCTTTCTCTATATTCTCCCCAAATAGCCAAATCACAGATTTTTGGTTATATTGAAATTCAAGTTTGGCATGGCGTCTCACACCTGTAATTTCAGTGACTGGGGAGGCTGAAGTGGGAGGATTGCTTGACGTCAGGAGTTCAAGACCAGCCTGGGCAACACAGTGAGATCCTCTCTCTTAAAAAAAACAAAAATAGCTGCATATAATGGTGTAGTTCTAGCTACTTGAGAGGCAGAAGCAGGAGGATCCCTTGTGCCCAGGAGTTCGAGGTTGCAGTGAACTGTGGTCATATCACTGCATTTCAACCTGGACAACAGTAAGACACTATCTCTATAATAATAATAAAAAAATAAATTCAGTACAGTATTCACATTTTTGGACTATGTAATATTATTTAAAAGCCAAATAGTAAAATCTAATTGTATTTTCTTTAAATGGTATTTTCTTGCATTTTGTGTGTATGTAATCGTATTTTCTTGTTTATTTTGTTGCAATTGTATTTTCTTGTATTTTGTTTCTTTAAAATCAATAACTACTTTTTTCATTTGCTTATTTTTCTATGTATCTGCCATGAATTCTCTCCAGATTCTCTAACACAGCAGTAAAATTCTTCTCAAAAAGTTTCCAACATTGCACACATCAGGCCATCTGCAGTCACATTTTTGTCCTCTGGAGGCATCTTCTACGGCTCTCTTTTCTCTGTTCCCACCTGGACAGGTTCTTCTCAGGGTTACTGCTCAGCCCTTGTCCTGGGACCTCCCTCTGCCATTAGTGCAGGGACTTCCTTTTGCCACTCTGGTATTACCTCCCCAAGTTTCAGGATCTCATGACATCCGCTTCCTAGGTCTACACCCTCATTTTCCTGAAACACATTCTCAGGTAGCTCCTTGAAAAAAAGAGATACTCAAGGTTAACTTTCTAAACCCATGTTCCTCTGATGAGTCATTATTCTACTTCCACGCTTAATTGAGAAACTCCAGAAAGAAAATTGTCAGGTTGTCAGGGTCGCCAATGAGAAAGCAACTGCTTTCTGTTTACGAAGCCTTATATGCAACCTACATTTTTTTCCTCTGTGGAAACTTTTAGGATCTTTAACTCTTTTAACTGGAACTTCATGACTGCCTTGATATAGATTTTTCTCCCATATCAGGTCTGAGACTTTAATAATTTCTCTGATCCCTTTTCTCAAACACCTATTTATGTTAGAATTTTTTTTTTTTTTTTGCTAATTTTGTTCCTAATTTTGATCTTTTTCCTTTGTGTTCTACTTCTTTGGACATTTCCTCAGCTTTATTTGCAATACTGTCATTGTGTTTTAATTTCA
>NW_012108786.1:1160868-1162045 GCF_000951045.1 Mandrillus leucophaeus | reverse complement strand
GGCATGGTGGCGCATGCCTGTAATCCCAGCTACTTGGGAGGCTGAGGCAGGAGAATCGCTTGAACCTGGGAGGCAGATGTTGCAGTGAGTTAAGATCGCGCCATTGCACTCCAGCCTAGGTGACAAGAGCGAAACTGCGTCTCAAAGAAACAAAACAAAACACAAAAAACCTCTCTTCTTTCCCAGTTCATCTGCATCTCGTTATTGGGCAGTCAGAATAAGCAGCTCGACCCTGTTTGGTCTGGGCACAGAGTAACAGTGGAACCTCTTTTATAGGGTATGGTGAGAATCTCAGGAGATAACCCATGAAATACACTTGGCAGAGTGCTAGGCACAAAACAAAAGTTCAGTAAGTGTGATTACTTACTACTACACTGATAGCCTTTGATTTCACTTACAGTCAGCCTCTCCAAGGGTTTGGCCAAGGAGTGGGGAAGGATGGAAGAGGAGCCTCTTTTCATTCGATGTGTGAACAGTAAGATGACAAACCCTGAGACTTTTCTCCTGAGCCTGATATACCACAGGTACTAACGCTTTTTTAGAAATCATAAATTGACAATATATAATTGTATAAATTTATGGGGTACAAAGTGATGTCATGATTTATTAAGATGAAGTGAAATAATTGAATCAAGGTACTTAACATATCCATCACCTCAAATACTTAACATTTTGGGGGGTAAGAACATTTGGAATTCATCCTTAGCAATTGTGAAATATACACACTCTATTACTAACTACATTCACCAAGCTGTGCAATAGAACTTAACCAACCAACCAACCAACCAACCAAGCATGTTCCTCCTAACTGCACTCTTTGACCATCTCCCCATTTCCTGTACCTCCCAGCCTCTGTGCCCACCATCCTCCTCTCTGCTTCTCTGAGTCTGTTTGTTTTAGATTCCACACATGCATGAGAGCTTGCAGTATTTGTCTTCGGTGCCTGGCTTATTTCACGGAGCATTATGTCCTCTAGTTCCATCCACGGGGAGCAGCAAACCCCAGGATTGAGAGCTAAGCCTGCAGCAGTCACTTCCTCAGCTGGCTCACTCCTCTCGACCTCTCCCATGTCTGCCCTTTTGTCCTCTTCATCTCTTTCCCTTCTCTGCTCCCTCACTAGCTTCCAAAACTCTGTGCTCCCTATGTCTTCATCTCCACCGATTTTTTTTTTTTTTTT
>NW_012108786.1:1157869-1159643 GCF_000951045.1 Mandrillus leucophaeus | reverse complement strand
TTCTTCAATAGTCTCCCTTTTCATAGTACTCCATTCTGATTTTTTTGGAGGCAGTATCTCAGTATCTTCTCTTGTCTCTCTGAGAATATCAATTATCAAAAGTTTTCTTCTGCTTTCTCTGTTGCCTCTGTTTCTTCCTTGACCTCCTACCACCCACCCCTACCCTGGATTGTGAGTTTGGGGTCCCTTCTTTTATGAGATCTCTGACATTACCCTAAATGGTTGGTGAGTCTCACCTGTTTATACTGAACAGCCAAGTACTAGACAGCTGACTGCAATCTGGAGTGTGTGTGTCTGGGATGGCAGTGAATTTAATGATTGGGCTTCATTATTGCATGGAGAGTCCCCTGAGCCATTGAAGGGACCCCGAATGTCAGTATCTGTGACTTGTTTTGGTCACTGAATGTTCAATATCTTGAGAGAAGAATCCGCTACTTTCCTCATGAGGAATATATGTCTGTTGGTCAGTGCTTGGGGAGCTGAGAGGAAGAAGGCTAAGGAGAGGGGTCAACCTTATTATATCAATTTCCATATCTTTCCTCTGTTTTTATTAAGGAGTTTTCCCCTCATTTTTTGGTGCCTGGTGTCTGGAGTGTGAACCCCAACTTCCTGCATGGGTAGAGTAGGAGAGTCGCTGGCAGGGTCAGAGCGGGGAGCGGGGGTGTGACTGACCCTCACATAGACGTTCCACCATTCCTCCGGCTCTAAGCCTGGCCCTTGCCTGACTCCAGTTCCTGGGCCTCTTGGAGCTCCACAGCTTGCTTCCCACCTGCCTATCAACAGTCTGCACTTACAGATTTTCCTTTACTGCCAGTAATGAAGTAACTGAACTTGTGATGTGCTGAAGTTCTGTCGTGAATGAAGAGAAAGAGGTAACAGATGGAGGTCATAGTCCACCTGTGGGTCCAGCAAGAGCCCTAGAAGCATTGGCGGGGTGGTACTACCAGGAGGAAGTGGTGGGGGTTGGGAGGGATGACAGGAAGTGAGTCCCTGGGCTGCTCTGGGCTGTCACTTGGTGAAGCTTCCCTGCACTGTTTCCGTGCGCAGGCTGAGGAATCTGACCTCCAGGTTCCCATTCTGGCTCCACCATCTCCACCTACTGGGCGATGTGAGGCAGATCACTTGGCCTTCCTAAATCCTCATGTGTACAATGGAATTGTGGCTGGCCGGGTCTTACCAATGCAGCCTCCATAACAACTATTTCAGCGCTGACTGAATGGTTAAGTTAATTATTAAAAGCTGAAAGAACCAGTGCCCTTATATAAAGGCTAGGATGTAACAAAAGCCCACCAAGAGTTTGCCTAGGCCTTTCCTGGGCCTTGAAACATGACAAGATAATGAAGGAATTCTTAATAGGACCCGTTTAGGATTAAACAAGTTTTAGTGGAGGTCTGAAGAAACTCCCCAGGCCTCCACAGAGAAGTTTAATGGGGGTCTGAAGGAACTCCCCAAACCTCCATGACTTAGCAGGAGACAAGACAATGGTCATTAGCCCAGCATCTGAACCCATTTAGATTAAGTACTTTTACTGAGGCTTCAGAGGAAGGTCTTCAGAACTCAGAGCCTAGTTATAGATTAAAAGAAGTGAGTCATTTATGTCTTTAGATAAATGCACACTTACTCATTGACATATAGCTTAGAAGGTATATAAGCTCTGGAAAACTTTGTAGGTTTGAGTTGATCTGGCAATAATTTCCAGGTCTTCTCCCTGTATCCAGTTACAGAAATAAAAACTCATGCCTGTAATTCCAGCACTCTGGGAGGCCGAGGCGGG
>NW_012108786.1:1134415-1156434 GCF_000951045.1 Mandrillus leucophaeus | reverse complement strand
GTAATTCCATTCAGGACACATGAATCAGAGCTATCATCCTTGAGCACCAGCCCTGTGTTACGTGGTTTTGTAGAGTAGCCATTAAGTAAAAATCTGATGAAAGGAGGAGTGACCTGACAACTAAGAAGGCAGAGTTACCCAAGCAATGGACATAATTGCATTTGAACAAACGTTTACAGGAGGTAACTGCAGAGTAGCAGAGACATGTGATGAGAAGCAGAGGCCCTGGCTGGTGTGCCCACCCCTGCCCCCTCTCCTCCCTCCCCAGAGGGGAGACGGGGAATTAGGAAGGGGGAAGAGACGGTGGCTAGAGGAGTCTGCGTTTGGCCCACATGGAGAAGATGGCATGAAGGCACTCTGGGCTGCGGTTTGGTGAGGAGTGTGGCTGCTGGGCTGGCTCCAGTGGCCAATGGTCTTGTCATTCCCCTCCCAGATTCAGTGATTTCTTCAGCCCACCAAACGGCTCACGCTGGGGCTGCACCTAGAAGCACATCTATAGCTTCTGCTGTAAATGGCAAACACTTTCCAATGTAAATAGCAGCTCTGAAGAGACTAATTACTCTGCAAATCATTAGTGACCCAAATGTTAGAGATTTGCAGATTCTTTGAGTTATGCAAAGGGCCTTCTATTGTTTCCTGTGAGCTGGGGACTGTGGACAACAATCAACCAGATGGCTTCATTTGCATGCAGATTTGAGTCTATTTGTCAAGATTTCCTTATGGGAGGAAGAAAAATTACTTCCTTAATTAAACCTTTTTTGTACATTCAGGTTAGGTAAGAGGAGCTTTGTTCAGCTCTAGGCCTCATTTCATTGGGCAAGTTTAACTTAGAATGAAGGGCTGCAAGTTATTAATAAAATGCTGTCCATGGGTTTGAGTCAGCCACTCTCTCTGCAGCATTTCTTCCCGTCCAGCAAGCCTGTTCCCCCGCTGCAGCCCGAAATGATCAGATGACAAGTTCGCGGGAGGAGCCAACAACATAAATATTTCACCCTGTGTGTCTCTGTGATTTGAGTCCTTGGGGCTAGAATGGGGATGGGGGTCCCACAGAAAAAAAGAATATGCTGGTGAAAGCCTGAAGGTCATAACACTTGGGGTGCTTCCTGCACTGCTGGGAGCTGACCTACAGCTGGGTTCTGGGGCTTGTGATAAAACTGGCTTGTTCCTAATTAGTCATGGAAATTCTTTCAGGTCGATCTCATTAATTAGTGCATTGAAATAGAAAGGGTACTTATGAGGTAATTTTGGTACATTTAAAATGTTTGAAACAGTTGTGTGTTTCACAAGTTTGGAAGGTGGGAACAAGTCTATGATTTTTTTATGAAGCTCTTCAGGGTCTCCACGTTAGGGCTCTACCATTTCCCACTTTTCATTTGGGGGCTATTATTTATGCCTGAGTAGTCCTAGGTCTGCCGGGGCTCAGAGTTAATAACTAGAAGTGGAGACGTGAATAGCTAGGTGTGTCACGGGAACTTCTGGCCTTCCTGTCCTCACTCAAATTTCTGTCCTGGGTAAGCCCTAAGGGTTGCTATGTGATTGATTCCAGAAAGGAGGGAAAAACGAGACTGAATCTTTTACACCCTGGCAAAGAGGGGAAGAAGATTTAGCAAGAAACGAAGTTTTAATTCAGTAAAAATAAGACTAAGTAGTGTTTTTTGCATCTAGAGGTTGTAAAACAAATTGATATCTGCTTCCTGTAGGTTAAGGAGTAGACTATCAGGCTGGGCGTGGTAGCTCATGTCTATAATCCCAGCACTTTCAGAGGCTGAAGCTGGTGGATTGCTTGAGCCCAGGAGTTTGAGACCAGCCTCGGCGACATAGTGAGACCTCATCTCTATTTATTAGAAAAAAAAAAATATATATATATATATATTTTATATTTAAATATATATATAAAATATAAATATATATATATTTACACACACACACACACACACATACAGAGAGAGAGAGAGAGAGAGAGAGAGATATTTATCAAAGAGTGTGGTACACTGAAGTGCCATGGGGGTGGGGGTGACTCTGGGAAATGAAACTTCAAAATGTTCCTGTGTCCCAGGGATGAATATTTCTGCTTTTCCTTCTTTTCCTGAGTAATTTTCACCCATTTCATGATTTCAAGTACTAATCATATGTTAACGATTCCCAAATTTATGCATAAGTTAGATCTTCAATATAAATCATCAAGGTAAAGCTGTCCAGTAAGAAATGCCTATTTTAGCCTTAAACGCATAGTAGAGATCTAACTCAATATCTGAAAGCAAACATTCTTCTTCCAAATTAACTATATCAGCAGTATTCTCCATCTCAGAAGGTAGAGCTTTTCCCTGTCTACCATTCAAGGCAGGAACCTGGGAGCTCTTTCTTAGTATCCAGTCAATCCCCAAGGCCTGATAGTCACACCTTCTAAATAGTCTGTGCTATGTCTCCTCCTCTCTATTCCTTCTGCTGCCTTGGCTCTGCATTGTCTCTTGTCTGGATGTGGCAGCAGCCTCCTAACTTGGTTCTGTTTCTGGTGCTGTTCATCTCAAATTCATCCTTGATAAAGTCAACAGAGAAATCCATCTAAAACGCAAAACAAGGCTGGGCGCGGTGGCTCATGCCTGTAATCCCAGCACTTTGGGAGGCCAAAGTGGGTGGATCACTTGAGGTCAGGAGTTCAAGACCAGCCTGGCCAACATGGTGAAACCCCGTCTCTACTAAAAATACAAAAATTAGCTGAGTGTGGTGGCAGATGCCTGTAGTCCCAGCTACTCGGGAGACCGAGGCAGGAGAATCACTTGAACGTGGGAGGCGGAGGTTATGGTGAGCCAAGATTAGGCCATTGCACTCCAGCCTGGGTGACAGAGCAAGACTCCATCTCAAAAAAAAAAAAAAAAAAAAAAAAAGCAAAACCGACATTTCACTCTCATGTATCACATCCCAACGATTCCAAATATCTTGCAGAATATATAGTATTGCAAGCTTGGTGACATGGCATAGTAAGCATAGGCCTGCTTCCCCAGCCTTATCTCTTTCTACTCTTAGCCTCAGAATGTATATTTCAGCAACATGCAGCTACCATTGTTCCCACCATGACAATGGTGTGTGTGGAATCCAGCTTTATTTGCATTGTTTCCTCTTTTCGGATTGTCTTTTTCTGCAACGTCCTCTGCTTCACCCTCTCAGTTCATATACCACATTGGACTTGATTTCTACTCATTCTTTAAGACTCAGTTCAGATGCCACCTCCTCCAGAGAGTCTTTCTGATGTATCCCTGGACTGGGCATGGTACTATTTCCCTGTCCTCCTAGGATATCTTGTATCTATCATTGCATCTAACTTGTTGTTATAATTACTTTCATGTGTTCCTCTCCTTGGCTAGGCTGTGAATTTCAGAGAGCAGAGATTGTGCTTTCTGTATATTTCTAATAGTAATATCTAGCCTGACACACAGGTATTGAATACGTGTTTCCTGAATACATGAAAAAATGTGTTTTTTTTAATAAATTTGAACCATGGGTAATTCCACTACCAGTTATTATCACTGCTTGACATGACCATCTGCAAAGCCTACTTTTGACAGTTTCAGAATTGAAGAGTTATTTAACCCATATGGACAGAAGCTCTTCTAGGTTTGGCATTATTTATTTGGACGTTTGGACACTCTCGGCATTTCCCTTCTCAGATATCTGATGAGCTAGTCATCTTCACGGGGTCCTCAGGTGATACCCACAATGATGGGTGACAATGGTTCTGAGAACTGCCAGCCCCGTGAACATCACTTCTGTCCTTATTGTATCTCCTTTTGGTATCTACTTGCTCTTACCTCCATCTCTCTTCATATAATTGGAATTCATGATCTAATAGCATTACGTTTCCATTTTATCGTCTGCCCTGTTGTAATGAAGGATGGTCATAGCTGAGTTGTAAAAGACTGAGCTGCATTTAGCTACACTCCACCACTGTGCAAGCAGGAGTGCTGTAATGCCAGGCAGCCTTTATGTGTTGATAGACTACAAAACCTCCAGAGCCTCACATCCATAGAAAAACAGGTTTTATATCAAATCCATTAGGTGAGTAAAATGTGGAAAAAAGCCACCCATTTCAGCAGAATGATGGATGTGAAACTGGGAAACTGCTCTATACTCAGGGTAATGGGTTGATATGATCCATACAATTACGTTACACAAATCAAAGTTTCCTTTTTGTGCTCTTTTCATTACAGGAAATAAAAAGATTCACATGTCCTATTAATAGAAGCTGTGATTTTCCTGCTGAAAACAGTAACACAGTCCACATGTCTCAGGGGACAGCAGGATCAGTAAAGCATCAAAATAACCCGTAGTGCAAAGAACGTGAGATGAGGAAACGAACGCAGTCTTTTAAGACCTCAGTTTCTTTATTTGTATATTAGAAAAATAATTCTTTCTTCATGGGGTTGTTGTGATGATTTAAAGCAATAGCATCATACAGAAGCATTGTGAAATACCAAAGAACTATAAAGGCCAAAAAATCTTGCCTATATATTTTAATAATAATAGAAAAATAACAAAGACTTCTTTGTAGGCAGGGGTGAGATAATTGGTTTGGTTTTTACAAAATGTGCTGCAGTTTCCTTAGAATTCGTATATCCTCAAGAAGAAGGAAATACTATTGAAAGAAAGCCTGAAAACAAGTTCCATTCAACTGCTAAGTGAAAATAATTTCTGATATAAAAATAAATTGCGCATCAAAATGGAAATGAATGCTCCGATTTTAAGGATAAAAAGAACACTTTCAAGATCGAGAACGATTCTGTTTCGCAACTGGTGGTCTTTGTTGCTGTTTTCGTAGTGTGAAGTGTGGAGCTTAGACACACCGTGCTTTGCTTGTGATCACCCTGGGGTGAGGATGGAAAATGGAATTCACATTGATGACACAGGACATGTAAGAGTCTGTGTAAGACGAACAGAAGTTTTACAACTTGGGGTTACATAATTAAAACAAATATAATGTGAATGAAATGATAACCAATATGCGAATTTAGAATAGTTTTAATTTGAAAGGAATCTGAGAATTTGTGTCAGGGAAAGACAGACTGCATGAGAGGTACCTGGAATAATGAACAGTGTGTTCACCAGAAGATGCTGCTGCATGGATGATGTGAAAGGACAACCCCAAAATTCCTAAGCCAAAGGAAAAAGTCAAGCTGGGAACTGCTTAGGGCAAACCTGCCTCCCATTCTATTCCTAAAAACAATAGCTACTAAGATAAAAAAAGGCTACATACCTCCCTCACAAGGAATATCTTTGTGGACAAAGGACAGACACAACTCAGAGTCACTCCTCTGCTCACTGAGATAAACACATAACTGTTTGCCTCCTTTGGAGAGGCTAATCAGAAACTCAAAAGAATGCAACCATTTGTCTCTTAGCTACCTATGACCTGGAAGCACCCTCCTGCTTTTGAGTTGTCCTGCCTTTCTGGACAGAACCAATGTACCTCTTACATATATTGATTGATGTCTTATGTCTCCCTAAAATTTAAAAAACCAAGCTGTGCCCCGATGACCCTGGGCACGTGTCATCCGGACCTCCTGAGGCTGTGTCATGGGTGCGCAACTTTAACTTTGGCAAAATGAACTTCCTAAATTGACTGAGACCTGTCTCGGATATTTGGGGTTCACAATGGTTATCACAGTACTACAGGCCCCAAAGCTATATGCAAACTGCACTGAGGGTCTGGCTGGGCCACAACATAAGAGATTTTCACTGCATGAAGAGGTACTGCTGCAACCCAAAATGGCGGAACTTCCTTCCACATGTATTGAGCACAATGTGGTACAAAAGTAGGTGCCTGGATAATCAAATATTTAATAAATTATTACAATAACATTTAGTATGGCATGGCAACTTAGGATTTGACTTACATGTCCCATTTCAACATTTCAAGTTGTAAAATTGAGGTTTTGCATTTAACCCAGCAATCCCATTGCTGGGTATATATCCAAATGAATAGAAATCATTGTATTATAAAGACACCTGCACACAAATGTACATCACAGGACTATTCACAATGGCAACAACATGGAATCAACCTAAATGTCCATCAGTGGCAGACTGGATAAAGAAAACGTGGTACATACACACCATGGAATACTATACAGCCATAAAAAAGAATGAGATCACGTCTTTTGAGGGAACGTGGATGGAGCTGGAGGCCATCATCCCTAGCGAACTGACACAGAAAATCAAATACCACATGTTCTCACTTATGAGTGGGAGTTAAATGATGAGAACACAGGGACACAAAGAGGGAAACAACAGACCCAGGGGCCTACTTGAGGGTGGAGGTTGGGAGGAGGGAGAGGAGCAGAAAAAATAACTATTGGGTATCAGGCTTAGTACCTGGGTGACAAAATCATCTGTACAACGACCCCCCGTGACATGAGTTTGACTATATGAAAACCTGCAGCTCTACCCCTGAACCCAAAATAAAAGTTAGAAAAAACAGAAGTGTTGGTCTTCTCTTCTTGCCTTAGACGTCATTGATAGCAATGGGGAAGACTCCATGTTCAGAATCTGGCTGTTTGAGAATCTTCATATTTTTAAAAGTGAATTTAAATAATAATGAAAAGCAAAGATTATAGCTTCCCCTGCCATAGCCTAGTGCTGTAGGTTACGCTAATCTGAAACTGAGTAGATGGTGGCATACTCTGGGTTTTGAAAGCAATTCTCTCCAACAGTCTGGCAGCCACCCAGAGCACAGCAGCTTTGAAACATGTTGCATTCTGACCTTTTCCCAGTCTAGGGGCTCTGGAGGAAGAACAAGGGCTCTAAAATTCAGATTGGAAGGTGCACAAACAAAGCACTGAATGGATTTCGAGGGAACCAATCTCACATTTCACTTCTGCAAAACTTTATGGGAAGTTTATGGGGATTTATTGTTTCAAGAACAGAAGGACATTTACCTACAGATGCAGGGGAATAAATTTCAAGTGCATTTAGTATTGGAGAATGGTCGCTTTATTGCTGATTTCAATCCACTTGACTTTCTCCTTAATCTTTTACCTTCCACCTCAAGTAGAACACCACACACACACACACACACACACTGAACTTTTTAGTTTGGTGCTTCCATGGTGTAAGTGATTTGTAAATGTTTATAAAAAGTTTTGAATAGCAAAAAATTGAAGCAACCACAATGTGTAAATGTATTACGGTATGTATTTGAAGAAACATGCACTCATTTGGACAAAAAATGTGATACAACATGGCATAAACCATAAAATAGATCTATGTAAATTGCCCATTGTATGTTGTTAAGGGACAAGCTATTTTCAGAATAAAATGTATATCACAGCTCCATTTTATTATATTAACATTAGGTTGGTGCAAAAGTAATTGCAGTTTTTTGCACAAACCTAATAAGTATGTGTGCATTGTTTATGTGCCTGATACAAGTATATGTGTATATACTCCACATATATAATATCCACATACACATATATGCATACATGCATCTCTGTGTGTATATTTGCTTAAGCTCAGAATAAAGGACTAATGTCTAGAAGCCTTTATACCTAGCTTTAACGGTGTGGATGGTAATGGAAAGGATTCACAGTGGGAGGGACCTAGGTGTTTTGCTCATTGATTTATTTGTTCTGTGGGAGTGGAGAGAGAACAAAAGGAAAAGGAAAGAGGAAGGAGAAGGAAAGACAAGAGTCCAGGAAGTCTTCAAAAGAGGGAGGAGAGTGGCCGGTTGCAGTGTCTCACACCTGTAATCCCAGCACTTTGGGAAGCTGAGGTGGGTGGATCACGAGGGCTCAAGACCAGCCTGTTCAAGATGGTGAAATCCCGTCTTTACTAAAAATACAAAAATTAGCCGGGTATGGTGGCATGTGCCTGTAATCCCAGCTATTTAGGAGGCTGAGGCAGAGAATTGCTTGAACCTGGGAGGCAGAGGTTGCAGTGAGCCAAGATTGTGACACTACACTCCAGTCTGGGTGACAGAATGAGACTCCATCTCAAAAAAAAAAAAAAAAAAAAAGGAGGGAGGAGTGAGGAGGAGCTCAGGACCTGTCAGGGATGGGAGGAGCAGGGTAGAGAAGCAAGAGCCCTGGGAATGGCAGAAAGAATTCAAGAGTGCTGTGTGCTATGCTACGAACTAAGTGGTGTTTAATGCTCCTCATAAGATACAAATGGAAGTTAGACTCTTTTCATTACTTTTGTTTATTGGACTGAGATTTTGAGGAGAAAGTCCATCCTGGAACTATGCAGATGAAGGCAGAGAAGACCTCATCCTAGACCTACACTGCAGCCACAGGGGGAAAAGGGGACCTTCTCATTTACACTGAGGAAGAGTAAGGTTTCTGAGGTTGTATGATCCACACGTGAGGCCTGGGTGCGGCTGAGGTGTTCCATACTACGAACTGCCCATGTGCAACACACACACACACACACACACACGCACACACACAACTGTAATACTTTTTCTTCCAAGGAATTCTCACTGGCCATAGCAAATTTTTCTTTTCCAATCCTTATTCCATTAATGTTATAAATTCATAGTTATTAATAAATATAGCTAAAATCTACAATAATAGCATTGTTAATAGTAGCTCAAAACCTTCCCATGTTCTAAGCAGTATTTCAACATAGGTTTTATCTCAATTAATTCTCACTTCAAGTGCTGTTATTATCTCCACTTTTCATGTGGGGAAACTGAGGCACAGAAAGTTTAATGTGAACACTCGGTTCTATTTTCACATCTGGGTTTTGTGGCTTCAATACTAGTGCTCTTTCCACAGTGCAAAAGAATGCAGGCACTTTTTTATAAAGCAATTTCTTCCTTCCTCTCACTGTCCTGGGCTGTTCTCATATAGAGCATGAGCTCTTCAGACTTTCCTAGGGGACAGATGGCCAATGAACATTGGATGTTGATGCAGCTGTGTCATTCTGAGCTTTTTATTCTGGGCTTCCCTGGCACCTGAAACAGATGCTACTTTATCCTTCTCTTCAAAGTTCAGCTAAAAGAGATTCAAAAGAAGGTTTTTCTGTAAGATTCAGAAAGGCCGATCTAAGGTCACCCTCAGCCATATTTTGTCTCATATGTTTACTGAGAACCTACTCTATGGCATTCTTAGCTCTGGACTTCATGGAATACATAGCATGTAAAGACCTTATTTTATTTTAGTGAAAATTAAAAAAAAATTTTAAAGACATGGGGTCTATGTTACCTAGGCTGGACTCAAACTCCTGGGCTCAAGTGATCCTCCTTGCTCAGCCTCCTGAGTTGCTGGGACTGTGGTGCACACCACTGTGCCCAGCTAGGACCTCCTTATATTTTGTCTCTGCCTCTGAAATCGCCCAATTCCACTCTCTCCCTTGCTCACTAGGCTCCAGCCACACGAGCATGCGTTCTTTTCTCTCTTTTTCTTTTACTTTTCTTTCTCTTTTTGTTTTTTTTTTTTGAAATGGAGTCTCACTCTGTCGCCCAGGCTGGAGTGCAGTGATGTGATCTTGGCTCACTGCAACCTCTGCCTCCTGAATTCAAGCGATTCTCCTGCTTCAGCCTCCCGAGTTGTTGGGACTACAGGCGTGTGCCACCACACCCAGCTAATTTTTGTATTTTTAGTAGAGGCGGGGTTTCACCATGTTGGCCAGTATGGTCTCGATATCCTGACCTAGTGATCCACCGGCCTCGGCCTCCCAAAGTACTGGGATTACAGGTGTGACCCACCATGCCTGGCCTCTTTTCTTTAAAGTACCAAGCTTGTTCCAGCCTCAGAACATGTTCTTTTCTGCCTAGAACACTTCCCACATACCACTGCAGGGCTGTCTTTTTCCCCTCGTTTGGAACTCAGTCATCTCCTTGAACCCCTGCCACCTACTCAAAGAAGTGGTAAATCCAACCTAGTCACCTTTAGGTGATTTAATTTTTATAGCATGTAGCAATACCTAAAATATCTGTTTTAGAAATTTATGTACTGCTTGCTTATCCTGACCTAGGATATAAAGTGATATATACAATCACTTTGCGTATTTTGTTCTTTGCTATGTTTTTGACACCTTGCTGGGCACATAGTAGGTGCTTACTGAACGCCATTGAATGAGTGAAACATACCACCTAGTGTCCACCAGTTTGAGAGCTGTAGGTTATGCACTCGAACAGCCGAGGAGGACTTCAAAAGGCCACTATCCACATGGAGTTACTGCTTGATGAAATCAAGCCTTGTTATCACATCGGTAATACTTGTTGAAGTTACTTAGAAAGGGTAGCTTAAAAATGACTTCATGTGACAAACTACTCAAGATATTATTAACTCTTTATTCCAAAGTCCCTGATGTATCTTGCCAAACTATTTGTTTTTTTATATTTTTTACAAATGACACTGAGCTGAATTTAAACAACACATTTTCTGGTTGCGTGGGACACATGGAAAGAAGTTTGGTAGCACTGACATGGAATGCTCACGTTAAAGAGACCAGTTGTTCTAAATTGGCTGGGCTGGTTCAACTTCCTAATGCCCTGTACTCACAAAGAAGTTGTCTGAAAATGTGCAGCTGGGTTTTCATGGACCACATGGGAAGGGTTCATTTTTCCCATATGAATTGAAGTTTGTGCCGTAATACCTCACAAAGGCATGTATCACGATGAACAACTGGTCTTTAGTTTGCAACCCTGTGCTCATTCCTGGAGCATGGATTTGGCTGGGAGAAGGCATTCACTAGCTCTAATATCTCCAAGAAGCTTTATATTATAGGAAGGTCAGGTACTCACCAGACTCATCCAACCCTTCTCAGATTCAGAGTCTCTCCTCTTCTCTCAGGTTGGCTAATGATTATTCGAGTCATATTAAGGGATAGTAAGATCTTGGTCTTTCCCAGTAGGGAAGCTCTTTCACACAGGACAGGGCCTTGGGTAAGGTTTGTGCTTCAACACTCAATGAGGGTAAGTCCTTCCGTTTTATTTGCCTTCGTAGACCAGGCTCTTGTACAAATAGGAAAATCACTCACTGGACAGTCTTCAGGAGTGTGAGAAGGTGAGGTTTGGTTTCGATGCTCTCCTGCTTCTTGCAGCCCTGACGCTGCCAATGTGTCTCCTGCTATACCTCTATCCACCCTACTCTCACTATTCATCAAGCAAACCTTTATGACGTGGTGGCTGATAATTGCTTCATGAATACTCACCCCTGTTTCTTTAAAATTATTTTAATAAGGGATTCCTGAAAATGGAAATGTCTTTATGGTCTAGATTAATCTCTAGTGGTATGATTTCACGTATCAACACAAAATGGGGGTAAGTACTTTAATATCCACGGCCTATATCTATACTTACAATAATTAGCTGGTTGTTACTTCTCAGTCATAATCTATGTTTCACTGTGACCACACACACACACACACACACACAGAAAAATGTTCAGCTTAAGAATCTTGACAAACGAGGAGATGAGATTGGAATAATCTAGCGGAACAAAAACTTTTCTAATTCCTCTACTAACAGAAATCAAGTAATAATTTCCAAAGTTTACATTTGACCATGAACTTGGACATCGGTGTTTTTAAGCAGGAAGAAAGATCCATTTTTTATACTTGAGAAAAATAAAGTATAAATTGGAAAGTACTTAGTAAAAAAAACCGTGCAGAAGCAACTGTCTGCACCCTATGAAAAAAACGTTAAACTATTTCATGACTTTTTCTTTTAATATTAAACTTTAAAAATTTCCTTCTTTGAAGAAAATACATGGGACATTTTTCTCCTGCCCTACTTGACATGCTTAAAGAGAGCAAATAAAACATTCCACTGTGTATTAGAAAATTCTGTGCAGGAGGGGAGAACATTTTAACAGAAATAATTTGGAAGACGGGAGACTAGACCTGATCAGTTTTCACAAAGCATAAGAACTCTGTGAAGGATTAGGGACCGGGAGTAAAAATGTAGTATTTCCTTCAGATTATTTTTCCCCGGTGGTGCTCTTTTTGTGTGACTCAGCCTGATATTTCTGTTGTAATCAGTGGCTCACAAACTTTGGTGAGCATCAGAATCATCCGCCGGGCTTGCTGAAAAGGCAGCTCGCTGAGCCATAACCCCAGCTATTTCCAATCACTCTTGCAGTTCTTTTTCATGAGGATCTCAGCTGCTTCTAATGCAGATGATCTTCTCTGTACAAGCTCTGCAAACACTGTTTTGGAGTCTGTGTACTTCTCAGACTGCTTATTAGAAGCCTGGCTAATTTCGAAGTACTGTTATTTTGAACTTTGTGAAGGGTAAACATGACATTAGTTCTTGTTATTGGTGCAGCCAGATCAGAGACCTCACGCGGAGAACACACGGACAATCTGCCCGGGAATCGTGCCTTGCTCCTGATTTAGGTTTCTGTGAGCAGGAATAGCTTGGCAAGCCTCACAGACACTGAACAGCGCAGGCTCATCAGCTTTGATGCGGAACGACGTTGCTTTCTTTGCAGGGGAAAGTGTTACACTAGGAGCCAAACTTGGCTTTTCTGTGGGCCTCTGGGGAAAACAGGACTTTGAGCTTGGTCCACGGTCCAGGAGGAAGGAAGTTCAGAGGCTTGGCATGTAGCCTGTAGCCCTGATTTCTGTGCTTGTTGACTCAAGCTCATTTAACTTTCAGGACATTATTCTCTCTCATCCTCTTTCTTCTATTTTACTCTTGGTTCATCATTTCATTGGTTCCACTGCCTCTTATTATCTCTGAAATATTTACATTCCTCAGAGCTCCACCATGCCACTGTGCTCGTTTATCTGCGTGATCTCAACTATCTTTCCACTGATAGCTCCATCTATGTCTAATCAGGGTCCTAGAGTCAAGAGTCAAAATTCAATCAGAACGTGCTTATCTACTAAGATTTCTTACCAGAAGCTGACAAGAGCAAGTCTAAAACCAAACTCATTGCGCTTGTGGTCTTCATCTTAGTAATATCACCGTTTCTATTATGAACCTTCAGGGTCTCTTCTGAGCCAGAAATCTCATGTCCATGCAAAATCAGGTGCCACATTCTGTCATTTCAGCTCCAAAGTCTCTCAAGTCATCCTCTGTGATCTTTTCCCACTGCTTTTGTCTCCCTGACTCTAGTACCACCCCTTCCAGATCATCCTCCAAAGAGCCAACAGGATGGTTGAACTAATCAATTAACTAGTTAATCAAAGATAATTAGCAACACACATCACAAATCTTGCCAGCAGATTTACCCCCCCATCTGCAAGGACATTCAACTTCTGTCTTCCTTCTTTTCTTCGTAGTCTTAGTTACCAAAAACACAATTATTTGTAAAGAAAATGATGATGAAATACTGTAGCTAATATTTGTCTATGTTTATTATGTGTCATTTACTGTGCTATGCACTTACTATGCATTACTCCACGTGTTTCACAAAACATTAAAAAATAGATGCTGTTATTATTCTCCTTTGCAGATGAAGCCATTGAGGCTTCTAGAGAAATTAAGTAACTTGTTCAAGTCCTCATGGGTAGCAGGAGGGACTTTAAAGAAAGTCTGTCTGAATCCAGAGCCTGTACTCTTAATCCCTTTCTCCACTGCCTAGTTTTATGTGGTTTAAGTAATATTAGCCACTGGGTGTGGTGGCTTGCACCTGCAATCCCAGCACTTTGGGAGGCCAAGGCAGGCAGATCGCTTGAGCTCAGGAGTTCGAGACAGCCTGGGCAACATTGTGAAACCCTGTTTCTACAAAAAATACAAAAAAGTAGCCAGGTACGGTGGTGGCACTGGCCTGTAGTTACAGCTACTTGGGAGGCTGAGCCTGGGAGGTTGAGGCTGTAGTGAGCTGTGATTGTGCCACTGCACCCCAGCCTGGGTGACAGAGTGAGACTCTGTCTCAAAAGAAAGAAAGAAAAAATCATACTATCGAGAGTACTCTTACTATGATACATAGCGTTCAAAATAATTTTCTATGATGTGGGGTGGAAAACGGTGATGGGTTTGAGACAATCCACCTACATTCTTTTATTCAGTTGCTGCTGTGAACTTAGCTAGGTCAGGGTGAATTTGTCATTACGACGTCTGTAAAACAAAGTTATGTGTAAGAGGAAAAAATCCATGGCCCCAGCTTCCTGATGTCATGTTTTCCTTTTTCTGCTGACAATCTTTCAAGTGTATTAGCTGTTAATGACTGAGGGACTTTATAACTCTTCCCATTGTAAATAGGTTGGCTAGTTCAGTATTTTCCAAGTATGTTCAACAGAATACTAATTCCAGGGAATGACAATAGTTGTCATATCAGAAAAGGTTTCTACAGTCAAATGTGTATGAGAAATGCTGTATTAAAAACGTTAAACACATTTCTTTACTGCAAGAGTCACAGTACATTGTGATTTTCTGAAAGGAGTATATAGCCGGTATTGATGCACATATATGATCACGAGGCTCTTTTTTTTTTTTTTTTTTTTTTTTTTTTTTTTTCCTTTGTATAGAAACTTAGATTTTTCTGGAGCAGAGTTCTCAGATATATCTATTTGGGAAATGCTGTATCAAAGAGTTATCTGGTATTTCTGTTCACACAGACTCAATCTTTGTGTTTAAAGCATGTGGACTGTGCTATTTATTTTTATCTAAACCCTACATATGTTATAAAGGAGCATCACCTTCTTTTATTCTATTTAGAAAGTATGATAACTGGAACAAATTGCTGTGTTGCAGAAGAAGATGTGGGGGATTATCAACTAAACTGTTTATCTGTGTTGTCAGAAAGCAGGCACCTAGACCAAAGCTTTGTGGTTGTTTTTTTGTTTTTGTTTTTAATTGAGACTCTGTGTTTTTCTTCTTTGCAACCCTCTTTGCATATCTAATAAATCATTTTCATACTTTAAACAAGCTCTTTAATCGGCTGGGACAGAAGCTGCTTTCTGTCATCCTCTTCCTCTAACGTTAATCAAAGCAGTTACAGTAGCAGCAACCCCAGCGTTACTAAATTATGTTTTCTTGAGAAATTGAAGGTACGTCAGGAGAACAAAAGCCGGGCATGCTCACCATGGAGGATTTTTAAATCACAGTAAAATGTTTTGAGAGTTCTTTTCTTACTCAAAACCACTAGCCTTTGGACTAGCCAGTGAAGCCTCTAACCCCTAGCAGGGCAGGAGGTGCTGGTTCACTCCGAGCCCCTAGACTTTCCTTTAAGTTCCCGAGTGCATTTGATCCAGGGTCCCAGTGGGGACCCACCTGCTTCCATTTCTTCATCCATCCAAGTCAAGAACAAAATACAACCAGCCTCTCCAGTTTTTCAGGGAAGCTTTAGAGCTCTCCTGGCTTGTTGCCCTTCTGGAATCACGCCACTCATTAAGATGGAAACACTTGAAGGGTATTCCTGTGTGGACTGATGTGCGATTCACCAGACTAGATAGAAAACAAGGACTTTCCCCTCCCATCAAACACAACATAACATCTGCTTTTGTTGGTCAACATTTAACCAAATGTCATGGAAGAATTAGGAAACCTGCTTCCCCAAGGAAATGAAGCAGACTGGGTCTCCAGATCCAGGCCAGAGACGTATGCAAGCTTTCTCTGCTTTCCTTACGTGAGTGTATACGATCTTCGGTTAAATCACTGGCAAAATAAGACTCCCAGGCCATTTAGGAGCTATTCACACATGTCTGCCTCCTTCCTTGTTTTTGGATCTGTGATGGGAATTTTAGCAAATTCCCTCCTACCTGGTAATTGTAAATTCTTTATTTTAATGTCTCTGGAACCCAAGGGAAGTTGTTTGATTTGGATCCTGTGCCTCTTGGCCTAGTCTTTTAACTTCCCCATATCATAAATACGTCAATTTCATCCAGTCAGGGAAGATTTTCCTCCTTCTCCCACTACACTGCTGGATTCTCTTTTGCTTGTAGTATCTTTGAGGCTACAATCTGACCCATGGAGATGTTCCGTGGAAACAGTTCAATATAAGATATAACAGACATGCTGATAAATGGTATGTATTAAAGTCACTTAAGATGAAGACTATAAAAGGAATGAAGAAAGAATACTTCTCAGCTTTGGGTGTTATGTTTTTATGTATCATAAATAATTTTTCCTTAGAATAACAAACATTGCTGTTTGTTGACTTTTTTAATGTAAAGAAAAACTGCCTTTTTAATTCATGATTTTGTCCCATATGCATCGCCTTCTCTGGACCATACATAAGCCACATCAGGAAGCTTCATCTTTACTTCATTACCTGTTTGAGAGCTGGGATATTTATTCCAAAAAGAAAGTGTAAATTAAAAAAAAATTAAAAACTAGTTGATTGACTTTGAGAGCTGGGATATTTATTCCAAAAAGAAAGTGTAAATTTCTAAACAATTAAAAACTATTTGATTGACAAGTAAAAATTGTGTATATTTATGGCATATAACATGATGTTTTGAGAGAGATACATATACACACATACACATACACAGTATACATTGTAGAATGGCTAACTAAAGGTATTTAATACATGCATTATCTCAAAAATTTATCTTTTTTATAGTGGAAACATAAAATCCACCTTCATAGCAATTTTCATATACACAATATGTTGTCATTAGCTGTAGTCACTATGATGTACTATGTACTACGATCTCTTGAAATTACTCTTTTGGTCTAACTGAAATTTTGTGTCCTTTGGCTAAGATCTACCCAATCCCACCATCTTCCAGTCTCTCTGGTAACCAGTATTTTACTCTTTGTTCCAATTACTTCAACTTTTTCACCCTCCACATGTAAGTGAGATCATGGGATACTTGATTTGTGCCTGGTTTATTTTACGTAACATAATGGTCTCCAGGTACATCCAAATGGCTGGATTTCCTTCTTTCTGAAGCTTCCATAATGTATATATGTTTTCTTTACCCATTCATCTGTTGATGGGCACTTGAGTTCAGATCTTTGCTATTATGAATAATGCTACAGTAAACATAGGAGTGCACTTATCTCTTCTACATACTAATTTCATTTCCTTTGGATATATAGCCAATAGTGGGATTACTGGATCATATGGTAGTTCTATTTTTAATTTTTTGAGGAACCTCCATACCTAATGGTTGTACTAATTTACATTTCTACCAACAATGTGTAATGGTTCCCTCTTCTCCACATTCTCACCAACACTTGTCTTTTATCATTTTGATAATAGCCATTCTAACAGGTTTGTGATGGTATCTTATGGTTGTAATTTGCATTTCCCTGATTAGTGACATTAAACCTTTTAAATATATTTGTTGGCATATGTATCCCTTCTTTTGAGAAATACCTACTCAGGTCCTTTGTCCATTTTAAAATCAAGTTATTTGTTTTCTACTACTGAATTGTTTGGATTCTTTATAAATTTTGGACCCTAATCCCTTACCAGATGTATGGTTTGTGAATACATCCTCTCATTCCATAGGTTGTCTCTTCAATCTGTTGGACTGTTTCCTTTGCTGTGCAGAAGTTTTTTAGTTTGATGCCCTTCCATTTGTCTATTTTGGCTTTTGCTGCTTGTGCTTTTGGGGTCATAGCCAAAAAATCTTTGCCCAGACCAGTGTCATAGGGCATTTTTCCCTATGTTTTGTTCTAGTAGCTTTACAGTTTCAGGTGTTACATTTAAGTCTTTAATTCATTTTCAATTGATTTTTGTATATGGTATAAAATAGAGCCTAGTTTCATACTTCTATGTACGGATATACATTCTTGAAGAGACTGTCCTTTCCCCATAATTTTGGTACCTTTGTCAAAAACCTATTGACCATAAATGCATTAATTTATTTCTGGGGTCTTTATTCTGTTCCATTGGTATATGTGTCTGTATTTATGCTAGTACTATGCTGTTTTTATTACTATAGCTTTGTAGTAGGTATCAAAATCAGGTCATGTGATATCTCTCTGTTATTTAAAATTGCTTTAGCTATTTAGGTTCTTTTGTGGTTCCATATGAATTTTAGGATTACTTTTCCTATTGCTGTAAAAAATGTTGTTGGATTTTTATAGGCATTATGTTAAATCTGTAGATCACTTCGGGTAATATTGAATTTTTAACAATATTCTTCAAATTCATGAAAATGGGATATCTTTCCATTTACTTGTGTTCCTTCAATTTCTTTCCTCAATGTTTTATAAATTTCAGTATAAACTTTCACCTCCTTGGTTAAACTTTTCTTAAGTATTTTTTTTTCAGCTATTATAAGTGAAATTGTTTTCTTTATTTCCTTTTTGGATAATTCATTGTTAATATAAAGAAATTTATTTTCTTTGATTTTTGCTATTTCTTTGATATTTGCTGTTGATTTTTGTAAATTTTGTATCCTACAACTTTACTGAATTCATTTTTTTAGTTCTAACAGTTTTTTCGTGGAGTCTTTAGGATCTACTATATATAAGATCATGTCATCTGCAAATAGAGACAATTTAACTTTTTCCTTTCCAATTTGGATGCCTTTTATTTCTTTCTCTTGCCTAACTGTTCTGGCTAGTACTTCCACGTTGAATAAATGTGGCAAGAGTGGGCATCCTTGTCTTCTTCCTAATCTCAGAAGAAGAGCTTTCACCTTTTCTCTATTGGATATGATGTCAGCTATGAGCTTGTTGTATGTGCTCTTTATTGTGTTGAGATATATTTATTCTGTACCTAATTGCTGAGTATTTGTTTCATAAAAGAAAGTTAAATTTTATCAAATGACTTCTCCGCATCTATTGAGATGATCATGTGGGTTTTGTCCTTCATTCTGCTAATGTGGTATGTCATATTTATTAATTATTGTATATTGAACCATCCTTGCTTCACTGGGATAAATCCCACCTGACCATGGTGAATGATTCTTCTAATATGCTGTTGAATTCAGTTTGCTAGTATTTTGTTGAGGATTTTTGCATTTTGCATCTATATTCATTAGGAATATGGGCATGTAATTTTTTTTCTTGTGGTGTTTTTTCTGGCTTTGTTATCAGGGTAATACTGGCCTGGTAAAATGAGTTTGAGAATGTTTCTTCATCTTCATTTTTTGGTAAAAGTTTGCAAAAAATTGGTATTTTATCCTTTAAATGTTTGGTAGAATTCAGCAGTAAAGCTATCAGGTCTTGGGATTTTCTTTGATAGGAAGCTTTTTATTGATTTAATTTCCTTACTCATTAATGGTTTGTTTAGATTTTCTATTTCATCATGATTCAGTTTTGGTGAGTTCTATGAGACTAAAAATTTATTCTTTTTTAAGCTTATTCAATGTGTGCTGTTCATAATAGTTTCTTGTGATCCTTTGGATTTCTATGGTATAAGTTATGATGTCTCCTCTTTCATTTCTGGTTTCATTTATTTGAGTCTTCTCTTTTTTTTCTTAGTCTAGCTAAAAATTTATTGATTTTGTTTATTTTTTTCAGAAAACCAACTTGTAGTTTTGTTGATCTTTTCTGTTTTTCAGTTTCTATTTCATTGATTGCTACTCTAATCTTTATTTCCTTCCATCTAGTAACTTTGGGTTTATTGGAGAGGTTGTAAGTTTTTATGTAAGGGTTTGAAGTAGCTGATTCATACAAATATAGAAACTAAAGAAGTATCAATGAAGGTCATAGTTTATACTAATTCATTGGAGGTGGGACAGCAAAATGCAAAACATACTGACCATCAGTGCTAGATACAAGGATTCAACTTGCTGCTGGAAATAGCATGTGTGCTACTGTACACACACATTTTGTGAAAGTATACATGGTTTGAAATCCCACGAACTGGGCATAAGAAATCTTTCAAAGCAATCCCCCTAAGCAGAAAGAAGAGGGTCAAAAGTTTCAACGCCAAAATAAAAGGCTTCATTTTCAATAAAACCACGTAATCTGAGAAAAGTAGAGCATAGCAATATATAATCTTATTTGGAAAACATTTTTGTGAGCTTATGACATTAAAATAACTTGTATTTTCCATCTCTGACATTATTAAATATGGTCAAGCAGCAGCACTGTTATCACTTGCCATCAACTCTCTTGGTTATCCCTAGTTCCCAGATTTTGGACTTTAATAGTATTCTCTACTATTCTTTACTACTTATGGTAGGGAAGCTGGTTCCATGTTTCGAGGCAGTAAAACAAAGCAAAGTGGAATGAGTCTGGGACATCTTGTTATTGCTATAAAACAAATATGTTTTTAAGAATGTTGGAGACTGTACTAAAACTCTAAAAAGATCGATGGAGTCAAGTTAAAGAGATCCCTGCTGATCAAATTTCGATGATTTGATGAAAGAGAGGGAGAAAGTGAGCATGAATTATGGTTGACTAAAAGAAGTTGAGTCTAGTCTGAAAGGTCATTAGCTTAAAATGATATTTGAAAGAGAAAAGTTAATATAAGCCATAGAAAAAGATAGTTATAATTCAAAGAAGGGTAAATGAAATAGGGTATGTTTAATGGGGATTTAACATATGTGGGTATTTTATTTCCTGTGAAAACAAATTTACATTCCTTACTATATAGTCACTATAGTGGGTAGTACAATAGACACAAAAATAGGAACTCAAGTTTCCCTTAAAACTCAGTTACCATAATGAAATCAGAAAGACTAACCACATGGGGCCCCACATAATAACTGGATAGGAAAGAAGACTAGCATTTTATTGGTACCAGTGACCACACCATAGAAAGAAATCAATGGTGATCTCAAAAATGATAGTTTAGGCAAGTGTCCTGAGGAGGAGGACTGACAGGTAGACTGAATGCATTATCTCCTAGCAGGCAATTCTTCAGTGGCCCTAATAATCTTAATAAACTATTTTTTTAAATTTCCAAGAAGGTATTCTAACAGGCCAAGTCTATACATCACAACGATGGGATAATGAAATGGGATTTGCAAAGCTGGTCAAATCAGTTGTGAAGACATCGTGGTAGTAACGCACCATTGTAAAAATAAAAAACATTTTGATATATGTGGATTTAAGTGCAGCTTAATCTGATGATGACTGGCTAGTGTTCGAATCTCCTTAGACACCTGGATCTGTGTCCTCACCAAGAATCGATTGGATCCTGACACAGATCCTGCAGTTGGCTGCTGTCAGGTGGTTCTTTAGTTTTCATTTGGATATGGTAATATTTTTGAACCCTAAGAAGCTATAAAAATAGAAAAATAACTAATATGTTAAGAATGTAACCCAGGAAAAGACTAAGAAGAAAAGTGTGAGTCTGGACAAGGATCATATTCACTCTATTAGCACATTTATAACTGATCTTAATCTAAAAATACTGATTACCTTTGTATTTATAACAATTTTGTGAGAGTTTTGCATATTGAAATGCATTTAAAATATTAGGAAAATTAGATATATCAACATTTTTATTTCAATTAAATGCTTAGAGACATTGTGATCAATGTTTCAGTGTTTGGAAAATTTCATTTGTTGGAGCACTAATTTTTAATTGTTAGTTGCATTGAGTAGATAAGTAACCTATAGATACTTGAGAAATGTTGATAATTTTGTTTAAATAAATGTATATTATTTAATTCACAAAGCTAAAAAATGGGCATTAAAGAAAGCACAAAGAGAAATATTTCTTTCTAAAAGCAAAAGAGGTTTTTCTAAAACCCCTTGACATCAATTATTATAAGTATCAATTATCATAAGGACATAGTTTCAAATCCCCCTCAACACACCAAGTAATTGTGGTCAATTTCTAGTTGGGCAAATTAAACTTCCTGAAACTCCTTTTTCTTCTGTGTATTACATCTGAAGATTGTTTCATAAGAAAATAAGACATTTAATAATTTAACAGAGACAGATCTAGGCTTAGAACTGGTAACAAGTAGAAATTCAATAAATGGAATAGAAAGGTGACTGAAAATTTAATATGGCAGAATAACTTGATTGAAAAATGGTTGTCTGTGTTGTATTATTATTTCCTTTATTTAATGAGTTATAAGGCCAGGCTTGGTGGCTCACACCTGCTATCCCAGCACTTGGGAGGCTGTGGTGGGAGGATCACCCAGGAGTTCGAGGCTGAAGTGTGCCATGTTCATGCCACTGCACTCCAGCCTGGGCAACAGAGCAAGATGGACAGGAAGGAAGGAAGGAAGGAGGGAAGGAAGGAAGGAAGGAAGGAAGGAAG
>NW_012108786.1:1123830-1134363 GCF_000951045.1 Mandrillus leucophaeus | reverse complement strand
GAAGGAAAGTGAAGATACAGGAGGGAGGGAGGGAAAGAGAGAAAAAAGAAAGGAAAGAAGAAAGAAATGAAGAAAGAATATGTTTAATCATAGCAGATTTTAAGACTGCCAACATTTCAAAATTATGAAATGAATGAAAATTTGATTAAAAGTTCAGAAACCACAGTACTAACAATCTTCTCAATTTGGGAGCTGAAAAACACTGGTATTCTTTTAAAATTAGTTCAGATACAGCACTTAGATCAGAGGGGTTAGTCAATTGGTGTGTGTGTGTGTATATATATATAGAGATGCATATATGTATATTTAATAAAAGAGATTTTACAAGGCCTTTTAACTTGTGAGAATAACAAGCTATTTTGAAAAGCTATGTTGATGCTTAACAACCCAAGCTATATCCTTATAAAATAGAAAAATTCACATTTGAAGCTCAATCCTTAAGAATCATCATTTTTCTCATAACATTTTCTGAGCTTTATATAATAGCCCTAGGCAGGAACACATCTGACTTGTACTGAATTTTTAGACCTTGATGTATTTACATAAATAATCCAAAGGGAAATAGGTTGTTTCCAACAGCTTTAATTAGTTTTCCATATATGTAGGTCATAATCGGGTTTTACTTAGATATTACATTTAGTAATGGCTGTTAAATACAAATTGAGTGTGTACCTGGGAGCATTAATTTATAGACATCTCCTCACAAAGAATATGGAACATCAACACTGCTTTCCCATTACTCAAAGTTTTATCACTAGCCTGAAATTGACCGACTAAATGACTGTCATGGGTAACACATAATGCTGTAAAACTTATTACAGAATAAAAAGCCTGAGGAATCATTGGGGTGTTTAATATCAGGACTGGCTTGTTTTCCCATTACACTTGATAAAAGAACCAGCCAAATTGCCTTGAATGAAACTTTATTAAACAAAACAATGTCATTTCTATAGCTACCCACCCATCTAGGAGTGTCGATCATTTTGATCATAAGAGCACTTCCCAGCCCTTCCTCATGATTTCTCTGGACAAGAGACTCAAGTGAGTAGCATGTAAATGACCTGTCATATCATTAAATTGTTATTGCAGTGAATTAGTAAAATTAAGCAAGTAATATAATTTCAGTGCAAACTTCTTTACATTAAAATGCCATTCCCTTCTTTTTTCCTGTCTAGCATAGCAAAAAAGAGGGAAAAAAAAAGAAAGAAAAAAGGAAGAAAGAAAAAATAATGATTTTAAAGAATTTTCAGCAAAGAATGATATTCAAGGTCTGAGAGCCACAATAGTCGAAAGATAAAAGAAGAGAAAAATGCTCTGGGCTTCTGACATGTGACATCCTGCACAGTCCCGGGGCAGAGAGCCAAGCCTCTGCTGTTTTGCTGCCAGAGAGTTTAATAGAAAGACCTGCTCTTTGATCACTGTGTGGGATTCTGTAACTGAGGAAGAGCCCTGGCTCCTCTCCTAGCACCACCAGAGCTTCTGTAAAACTCTTCTGTGGCTTCCACCAGGTGGCAGCAGGAAATAAAGTTTGCACAAAAATTGGTGTCTTGGTCTAGCGTAATGAATGCATTAAAAGAAAAATCATATTAACAAACTCTGCTTTAAGAAAATAAAGTCTCCTGTGAAAATGTTTCTCAGTTGTGAGTTGTTGCAGCAAAAGAGAAATTTCAACTTTCAGGTGATCTTAAAATCAGAATGTAACATTTTGGAAAGAGACGGATCTGTGATACCACATCTATGGTCACCTAGGGAGTGGCAGATCCTGGTTTAAAAGGCACTGGCTTAAATGGTAAGCTAAGGAAAGAAGGTTTTTTTTTTTTTTTTTCTCTTTTCCTCTTAAGAAAACAAGTGCAACTTATGGAGACTCTTAGTTATGCAATTTCCAGAGATTAACACAAGTCACTGATAAAGGATTTGCTGAGTATACAGTAGGTTTTCATTAAGTAATTGTATTTCTTTCAGCACTTTTGTAGAAAGTGTGAGTCTCCAAAGACTCGTGGGTCCCCAGAGACTTCTGAGAGGCTCTAGAGATAAGTCGCGTAACTGCCGTGCTTGAATGTTCTAAGAAATAAGCATTATCAGCCTCTTCCTTCAAATGCCAGTATTTTATTTCATGTGTAAAAGGAAAGGTATGCAGAATGTTTGACTGTTTCTGCCCTTGGTGGAAATAGGGGCTGCTAGTCTCTTCAGGGAGTAAAACGTGTAAATCTCAGTCCACTTTCTCCTCTCTGCCTCTGGTTTCAGTTACCTTCTCTTCTACATGCTAACCTACCTGTGACTCCTAATTCTTCACTCCCACCCTCGGAATGTGCGTCATTCCCACCTCGTTTTCTCCCTTACAAACGTATTCATGTTATGAAGGGAACCGAAGTGGAGCCAGAAGAAACCCACTGCCCCCCACTCTGCAACTTTATGTCATTTCCCTAATGTTATTATGAAAGGTAAACGAGAAAATGTCAGTGTCAGCCATAAATTATCATGTGCATTTAAGAAAATCATTATTTTTGAGTGTCTTCCTATGTTGCTTTCCTTCTGCTTTCAGGTATCTCCCATCTCGACAAAGCACAACACAACAAAGCAATGGGATAAATCTGCTGTCCCCTTAGGGTGCAGATCCTCTTCATCCACTGATCTGGAATGCACAGTATACACCAGTGTCCTTTATACCTTCTTTATTTCTGCTTGTCTTTTATAATGTGACTTTCCCAGAATCTAAATCTAATGAAATGCGTTCTCTACAACACCAACAAAATTTCAAACTTCAGGCCAGGTACAGTGGCTCATGCCTGTCATCCCAGCACTTTGGGAGGCCGAGGCGGACAGATCACGAGGTCAAGAGATTGAGACCAGCCTGGTACAAAAATTAGCTGGGCGTGGTGGCACACACCTGTAGGTCAGCTATTTGGGAGGCTGAGGCAGGAGAATTGCGTGAACCCAGGAGGCGGAGGTTGCAGTGAACTGCGATGGTGCCATTGCACTCCAGACTGGCAACAGAGTGAGACTCTGTCACTAAAAAAAAAAAAAAAAGAAAATCTCAAACTTCAAATCCAATGGCCTTTCCTCAGTCCTCATTGTCTTTGCATTCTCCTTAAACCTGTAAATCCCCCACCTCCATCAAGCTCTTTCTCTTGACTTTCATATCACAATGAGTATCCTGATTCTCTTCCATGTCAGCTTTATTTGATGACCACACTCCTCCTCCATCTCCTTCCCTAGCCTCGCCTCATGTGCTTTGCTGTGGATATTACAAGAGATACAATCAATAATTGTTCCCTCCAAGCTGCTCCTTCCATAACTCATTAAAGAAAAACCTCACCAGCTTTGGATTTTCCCCTGGGCTTCAGTCTAGCATCCTCAATTGGTAGGTGTTCACTGGATGCCCTCCAGCAACTTGCCATCTGGGCCAAAATACCAGTATCATTCTAGTTTTGCTGGTCCCAACCTTGATTTAACCCTTTTAACTTTTATCCACAGCCACTCAGTTCCACTGCTGTGATTCTTATTTTGAAATGGCTCATACATCTCTTCCATTCATTCATCTCTTCCTTTCATTCTACTCCTACTGCAATGCCCTCCTTTAAAAGCTGAACTGATGACTCCCACGTGTAATCCCTGTGCTTTGGGAGGCCAAGGCTGGAGAATCACTTGTGCCCAGAAGTTCAAGACCAGCCTGAGCAACATAGTGAGATCCCCATCTCTACAAAAAATTGTAAAAATTAAAACAAAGAAGCAAACGAAACAATCCCTTCTCTATGCTTACTCCATCTATCAGCCTATATCTGGTTACTTCCCTTTCCATAACCAACTCCTCCAATCTCACTCTCGCAAGCCCACTTTCTCACATACATTCATGCCATGAAGTCTCCCCAAATCGCTGTCATTTATCATATGCTTGGGAAAAATTCCTACCCCCTTCAGGTCTCAGTTTCCTGGAGACATGTTTCTTCTTCTTGCCATTCATCCTCCTCTGAGGCTTAGTTCAGATATCATCTCCTCTCTATTAGTCAGGGTTCTCTAGAGTGACAGAACTAATAAAATATATATACATATATATATATGGAAATTTATTAAGTATTAACTCACATGATTACAATAAGCCATCTGCAAGCTGCGGAGCAAAGAGAGTCAGTTCGAGTCCCAAAACTGAAGAACCTGGAGTCCAATGCTTGAGGGCAGGAAGCATCGAGCATGGGAGAAAGATGTAGGCTGGGAGGCTAGGCCAGCCTAGTCTTTTCATGGTTTTTCTGCCTGCTTTATATTCCAGCCAATCAGATGGTGCCCACCCAGATTAAGGGTGAGTCTGTCTTTTGCAGCCCACGGACTCAAATGTTAATCTATTTTGGCAACACTCTCACATACACACCCAAGATCAATACTTTGCATCCTTCAATCCAATCAAGTTGACACTCAGTATTAACTATCACACCCTCCATGAAGATTTCTAGGTCCCCCTTGCCCAATAAAAAATCACACCTTGGAACAGAATAGCCCTTACTTTTCCAATACACAGTGGCCTACTGTGAATTGCATCATTTTGCTTAAGATACTAGCTTCTTCACATGTTTCTTTGTCATTGAGATTTTACATTTCTTTAGGGAAGTCCTTGTGTCTTATCCTTGTTTCCATTACAGTACTTAGCAGATGCATGATATAAATGCTCAACACTAAAGACATACCATCTGTATGCATGGTTTCCACCTATGCCTTAAGTCTCCTTTATTCTTCCCTCCCCATCTCCAACACATAAGAACCCATCCACATACATATTTTTGTGAAATAATACAATGAAAATAGCTGTATGATGAGGACAATTCACACGGCTTTGAGAATGCACTTCCTCATCTGCAAAGCAAGGAGCTTGGATGACAGGATAACAAGATCCCCACATATGTTGACATTTGAGATTTGTTTCCTCACATTTCCCCCTCGCCCCGCTTTATAATTTTGATCACCAATATCAGTAAAAGTGTTCCTAGATAAAATATGCACTGCATAGTGAAGATCTAAATAAAATAGTTTTTGGATTATTACCATTCGTTGGCGAGGCATAGGTAGGCAGTTCATCAAAACTACCCTCTCAGGCTTTATCAGTTATCTTAGGAGCATTTAAACCAAAAGCTGATCACTTGAATGGATAAGTTTATCAGTCAGGATGAGCTGGGCTTTGCTGCAGGACAAACAACCCTGACATCTCAGTGGCTTAACATGGCAAGTGTTTATTTCTTGCATCTGCTGTATGCTCACTGTAAGACAGGCTCCCCACTATGTCCTCCTCACTCTGGGGTGCAGGATGAAGCTGACAGAACCACAATCAATCTGGAGCGTTGTTTACAGCAATGGCTGACTCAGAGGGAGGCAACTTGGTGAACTGCACACTAGCTCTTAGAGACTTTGGCACAACAGTGATGCATGTTACTTCTGCCTCTACATCATAAGCCAAAAATAACATTTTAAGCCCCACAGCCATCTGAATTGACCCCTCCTCTCAGCCAAGGTCATTCCAAAGTTAACCTGAAAAACTAGTTTAGGTCATGATGGGGAGTGGGGGGTTGCGCATGCCTCATTATACCCTCCTCCCTTTGGAATCCAGGCACAGCTGACCAGCATTAACATTCATAGGGATCTTAAGACTTTTTGTAGCAATAAGACACCAAATTCCAGCCTGATTCTAGTATAGCATCACATGACAGGTAGCAGGCCCTGAAAGAAATCAAAGTATTTTGTCTTAAGATATATTTCTTTGGCACTTTTTGAAATGGCCCTGCAAAGCTGTCTCTTGTGGGGAAAATTTAACTTCCATAGAGAATCCCTTTCCATTTCCAGGTCTTTTCCCAGATCCAGGAGAGTATTCACTGAGTCTGGTACATTTTTAAGTCTGATAAGAAACATTTACAATCTATTCTCTCTAAAGCTGGCTACCTGTAGGCTTCGTATTATAAGAGCCTTGGTCTCTATAACCCCTTATCTTAATCCAGACACTCCCTTCTATGGATTCCAGATCTTTAGATAAACTCAACCAATTGAACTTACAATAGGACGTCTGGGCAACATCGTGAGAATCTGCCTATGACCTGGAAGGCCCCCCTTCTACCCTTGGCTTTCAGTTGTCCTGCCTTTCCAGACCAAACCAAAGTATATCTCACATGTACTGAGTGATGTCTTATGTCTCCCTAAAATGTATAAAACCAAGCTGTAGCCTGACCACCTTGGGGCACATGTTCTCAGGATTTCCCGGGACCATTGGTCACTCATATTTGGCTCAGAATAAATCTCTTCAAATATTTTACAGAATTTGACTCTTTCTGTCGACAACATCATAGACCCAGGCAAGTCACATGCCATACAGATCTACAATTCAAGCAAGAGGGGAAACACGATCCAACCATGTGTTTGAAAGAAGCAAGAACAGAGTACTGGTGAACAGGGCAACAAATGTGCAGTGAGAATCATTCAAGGTGTAGACAACATCATTCAATCACTGGAAAAATTTGCCCATTTCTTCCTCATTTTTCCCTTCTATAAATACTGTTCATAGGTTGAAAAAGCTATTTTTTGTGACATTTCTAATAAATTTGAGAGAAAGCAAACATGGTTTTAAAATCTAGATTTCAATGTATTTATTATTTTAAAAAATATATAATTTTTTTCTTCTTGGAAAATCAAGTTAAAAGTGTCAAAAATCTATTCTCAGGCTGGGCGTGATGGCTCATGCCTGTAATCCCAGCACTTCAGGAGGCTGAGGCTGGTGGATCACCTGAGGCCAGGAGTTCGAGACCAACCTGGCCAACATGGTGAAACTCCGTCTCTACTAAAAATACAAAAATTAGCTGGGCATGGTGGTGGGCACCTGTAATCCCAGCTCCTCAGGAGGCTGAGGCAGGAGAATCGCTTGAACCTGGGAGGTGGAAGTTGCAGTGAGCTGAGATGGCACCATTGCACTCCAGCCTGGGCAACAAAAGTGAAACTCTGTCTAATATATATATATTCTCAAATCATAGGTGTAAAAAAAGAATGTTAAAAATAAATATTTAAAACTCCTTATTATTTTAGATTGGATGAAATAGAGAACAGGAAAATTATGCAATTTAAAAAAATCGGCCAGGCTGGGTGGCTCAATGCCTGCAATCACAGAACTTTGGGAGGTCAAGGCGAGCAGCTCACCTGATGCCAGAAGTTTGAGACAAGCCTGGCCAACATGGCAAAATGCTGTCTTTACTAAAAATACAAAAATTAGTCTGGCATGGTGGCACGCACCTGTAATCCCAGCAACTTGGGAGGCTGAGGCATGAGAATCGCTTCAATCCAGGAGATGGAGGTTGCAGTGAGCTGCGACCATGCCACTGCACTCCAGCCTGGGTGACAGAGCAAGATTCTGTCTCAGAAAAAAAAAAATCAATGATTATGTTTTTGGGTACATTAATCTTTTTACTATCTGAAACCATACTCTATTAAAATTAATATTGTAATATTCTATTAAAGTTGAATCCAACTATATTAACTCTGTGGTATAATCCCAGACTTCGTATGAGAAGGAATTTATTTTGGCAGTAAAACTGGTAAGAAAAACAAGAACAGAATAAATCATAGAAAGTTTGCTGAATTTTATTTTTAAATAAAATAGTGTATATCAACTTCTAATTGGTAACTTGTATGTATGTAACATAATAGGAAATACTTGGATAAAGCCCTTGTTTAGCTTCTAGTTTAGGCCAATTCTAAAGAGATACAATTAGCCAGGTGATACTTTCATTGATGAGACAATTCAGTCAAAATGTGTAATTGTACTGCCTCCATTTAGTCTTGGGCGTATGGTTTTATATCTGAAAAAAAGAAAGATTTTTAAACAAACAACGTACTAGTTCTGGTCTGTGAAAGACTCTTTAGGGGCATTTTGAATTTGTTAATTTGAATTTCCCCAGGGTTTCTCGAAATGGGAAGAGCTCACAACCTTTATGGTCTGTGCCACGCAGCCCTCAAGCAGCAAAGCAGGGAACATGTGGGGAAGGACAAAAAGAGGCCCAGAAATTATCATTCATAAAAATTAGGATTTGCCTTTCAGAACCACAGATAGAAACGTACGTAGAATCAAATATTTCCTTAAATATGAATTAGAACTTTCATATTGTTAGTATGTATGGTAATTTTTTTTTTTTTTTTTTTTTTTGAGATGGAGTCTCACGGTGCCACCCAGGCTGGAGTGCAATGGCGTGATCTCAGCTCACCGCAAAATCCACCTCCCAGGTTCAAGCGATTCTCCTACCTCTGCCTCCTGAGTAGCTGGGATTACAGGCATACACCACCATGCCCAGCTAATTTTGTATTTTTAGTAGAGAAGGGGTTTCTCCATGTTGGTCAGGCTAGCCTCGAACTCCCGACCTCAGGTGATCCACCTGCCTTGGCCTCCCAAAGTGCTGGGATTACAGGCGTGAGCCATCATGCCCAGCCTGTATGTATGGTAATATTAATATTTCTCAAGCTTGAGGGAAATCCAACACTGTGATTCAGATTGCTCTGTTTGATCCAGTCTACCCCATGCGTACAGAGTTTGTGCTGATAAAACTTTATCCTTACAGCTAGATGAATGCCAAGAAACCTTGTTTCAAATAGATTGCTAACATTCACTGCATTTACTAATATTTGGTAGAAGGCAGAGGCTTCTGCGGTGGTGGAAAGTAAGAGGGGAGATATGAAACTGATGAACACAGTCGACTTAGAAGTCAGAGCTATGGGCGGGGGCGCGTGGATCAGGCCTGTAATCCCAGCATTTTAGGAGGCCGAGGCGGGCGGATCACGAGGTCAGAGATCGAGACCATCCTGGCTAACACAGTGAAATCCCGTCTCTACTAAAAATACAAAAAATTAGCTGGACGTGGTGGCGGGCGCTTGAGGCAGGAGAACTGGCGTGAACCTGGGAGGCGGACCTTGCAGTGAGCCGAGATGGCACCACTGCACTCCAGCCTGGGCGACAGAGCAAGACTCCATCTCAAAAAAAACAAAAACAAAACAAAACAAAAAAACAGCGCTATCATAGGTCTACACCAGAGTTTCTCTATTTTGGCATTCTTGACATTTTGGACGAGATCATTCTTTGTTTAGTGGCGTTGTCCTACACATTGGAGGTGTTCAGCAGCATCCCTGGCCTTTACTCTCTAGATATCAACAACATGCCCTACTCCCCCACTTGTGACAAGTAAAAATATCTCCAGTCATTGCCAAATGTCTCCTGGAGAAAAAAGTCACCCTCCAGTTGAGAACTACTGGTCTCCGCGGACATTATTTGCCACCCTTGAATCTTAACTGTAGACTTCCTGAAGACATCAGTTTTTAAATATTTCATTTAATTCTAGGGTTTTCTGTAATAACTTAAGTCTTTCATTACAACAGATTATGGGATTTATCATTTATATTCATTCTTATCGCCCACATTCTTCCTTTACAGGAGTTTACTTGTCTAAATACCTATGAAGACTGTAGGGGGAGGATAAATGAGAAGCATCAGAGAACTCAGAGACATACAGGCTACTTTCAACTCATCACCAAACTCTTCCAAATATCTGATGCGAAATTTTTGGCACCACTTTGATACCAATATTTGAATAGCTCTGGAGTGTAACGACGGTACTATGTGGTTGCTTGCCCAAGCTACAATCAGGTCATAAAATCAAGGGCTTTGTGGAATTACACAGTCTAATCCCTCTATTTGGGGGGATTTGAAAACAAGTTCAGAAAAGACAAGATTTTTCCAGTCAATTACAGCAACCAGAGGCAAAAATCCAGATTCCTTTTCAAACCATGTTGTTCTATCTCTTTAAAAGTTATAATTTTTGTTGTTGTTGCTGAGGCTCCATTTTTTATCATTTGTCTCTAAAAGTGAGCTGTTCAAATGTGCCCTGCAGGACTCTCTTACTCCTTGAGAGACTTGGGTAAAGTAGCTTTACTTCAGTAGAGCAAGTTGTCCTTCACTCACTGGAAATCATATATTTCAGGCAGAAGCAGCATTATTAATTTTTTTTTTAGATCGACTTTTGCTGTGTCGCACAGGCTGGAGTACAGTGGTGCGATCTCAGCTCACTGCAATCTCTGCCTCCCGGGTTCAAGTGATTCTCCTGCCTCAGTCATCTGAGGAGCTGGGGTTACTGGTGCCTGCCACCACACTTAGCTAATTTTTGTATTTTTAGTAGAACGGGGTTTCACCATGTTGGCCAGGCTGGTCTTGAACTCCTAACCTCAGGTGATCCACCTGCCTCGGCCTCTCAAAGTGCTGGGATTACAGGCACGAGCCACCACACCTGACCTAATTTTTTCTTATACGGAAACGTCAAGTAATTAAATATCTATAGGACTTTGTAGAGAGTTAAGGCAAAAATATTTATAGTTTAGGTATGAAAAAATAAGAAGAAATATTCTTTAGAACACATAACTCGGCATTCTATAGAACTTTTCATGCAATTTAGAAAAACTTTCTTTGATGAATTGTAAAAAATGATAAAATTATATTCTAAAGTGAGAAGTAGAAGTTTGTTTATTCCAATA
>NW_012108786.1:1116292-1123230 GCF_000951045.1 Mandrillus leucophaeus | reverse complement strand
AATCTTTGTAGTCCACTGTCAGGTGCACACTGTATGGTTTGAGTGTAAGGAGGTGGAAAGAGGAAAAATGAGAAAGGGATATAGAAAGAGACAAAGTGGCAGGAAGGGATACTGACTCTTAAGTCCAAAGCATAAACACTCTAATGCCACCATCTAAGTTCCAATAATGGGCTCTCTTAAGTCTAGGATTTCTTCAGTGGTTATTAACTTGGAGGTAGTATGGAAATTCTCTTTTATGTGCAGGTAATACATTCCCAGAGCCTCAGTGAATGCCCGAAACTTCAGATAGTCCTGAACCATATATGTACCATCATCTCTCACTATCTATGGGGGATTGGTTCCAGGACCCCCTTCTATACCCAAATCTGAGCATATTCTAGTCCGAAAGTGAGCCATCCAGAACGCTCCCAGATGAAAAGTCAGTCAGCTCTCTATATACATGGGTGTCACATCTTGTAAATACTGTACTTGTGTCTTGCTTTGATTGCAGGTTCAAAACCCATTGATATGGAGGGACAGCTGTATTTATTGAAAAAAAAAAAAACATAAAAGAAGACCTGCACAGATCAAACCTGTGTTGTTCAAGGGTCAGCTGTACTATATTTTTTTCCAATACATACACATCTATGATAAAGTTTGATTTATAAATGAGGCACAGTAGAATATTAACAGCAGTAACTAATAATAAGATAGAACGATTATAATAATATACCGTAATAAAATCAGGAATTTTTGAATGGAAGCACTGCAATACCTCTATTGTTGAGCCAATAATTCAGAAAGCTACTAAGTGACTGAGGAACAGGTAGCACCTATGGCATGGATGTGCTGGACAAATGGCTGGTTCAAGTCCCTGGTGGGACGGTGTAAGATTTCATCATACTACTTGGAAGAGTACACAATTTAAAACTGATGAATTATTTTTGAAATTTTCCGTTTAATATTTTTAGACTTTGGTTGATCTCTGGTAACTGAAACCACAGAAAGTGAAACTGTAGATAAGGGGAAGACCATGGTATTATGGTTTCTACATTAGAAGCATGAGAATCCAATGGATATCTCTCTGGTGACACATGAAGCTATCTTGTACTATGCAGCCTACCAGCTCATATTTTACACAGTGCATTCTAAGCTTTCAGTGTATTAGACCAGTGATTTTCAACTGGGGGCAATTTTGTCCCCAAGGGTCATTTGTCAATGTCTGCAGATATTCCAGTTGTCGCAACTGGGGGATGTAGTGTGTTAATGGCATTTAGTGGGCAGAGGCCAGAGATGATATGACACATCTTAAAATACAAAAGACAGGCCAGGCACGGTGGTTCACACCTGTAATCCCAGTACTTTGGGAGGCTGAGGTGGGCGGATCACCCGAGGTCAGGAGTATGAGACAAGCCTGGCCAATATGGCAAAACCCCGTCTCTACTAAAAATACAAAAATTAGCCGGGCATGGTGGTGGGCACCTGTAATCCCAGCTACTGGAGAGGCTGAGGCAGGAGAATGGCGTGAGCCCTGGAGGCGGAGGTTGCAGTGAGCTGAGATTGTGCCACTGCACTCCAGCCTGGGCGACAGAGTGACATGCTGTCTCAAACAAAAACAAAAACAAAAACAAAAGACAGCCAACAACAAAGAATTATCTGTCCCAAAGTATTACTAGTGCTGAGGGTGAGAAAACCTGTAGTAGGCATTCTGCTAATCCTTTAGATAATGGGTTGGCAAACTATGGCTCATGGCCTGCTGCCTGCTTTTGTGTGACCCACAGGCTAAGGATGGCTTTTGTCTTTAAATGGCTAAAGAAGAGATTTTTTAAAAAATTATTTCCTTCCACATAAAATTTGCATGAAACTCAAGTTTTAGTGTCTATAAAAAAGACTTTATTGGAGCACGACCATACCCATTTTTTTTTAAACATATCTTGTCTATTTCTGCTCTCACAATATGATGGCAGAGTTGAGAAGTTGTGACCGAGACCACATGCCTTGAAAAGCCTGAAATACTGTCTGGTCCTTTACAGACAAAGCTTGCCAAACAAATCCTGCTCTACAGACACATCAAATGAGTTGTCATTAATATAGGAAGGTGGTAGGATAGGCTTTAGCTTAACTCTTAGAAGAGTTCCATTGGTTGGAGATTTAGAGTGTTTATTATTTTCTGAACTCAGGGGTGAAGATAGGAGGGAGGATATGAAGAAATCCTAAAAAACAATTACAAATCAGGCTGTGACAATAAATAAGTATGTGTGTGGGGTGGAAGGGGTAGGAGATGCCACGAATTCTTGCCACCTGAAAAAAAAGATCATTGTTTACATGATTAACTAATATGCTAGTCAGATAATGAGTAAGCAAAGCTATTTGTTAAAAAGCGCAGGGTCAGTGGTCTAGTCTCTTGGAAGTTTTTATAGCTATTCAAACAGCACACCACAACCTTGAAGAGTGAACTACCCATGAATTTTCAAATGACTTCTCCAGCTTCTCTATCTCAAAAAATAAATAAGCCTCAAGCAGGCAATGGTGAATTGAAGACTTGTATACAGCATTTATAAAACTTATTGACAGTAGAGATTGCAGAGGAGTTTTCACAAGGTAAGTATTTATGGACAAAGAATCAAAATCCGCAATTCATACCTGCAGAAATGGCATTAACATTACTCTTTTCCTTTTAGGAAGGTTGCCAATGATACTGAATGGCAATACAGCCTGTGAAGCTGTCTGTCTAGGAATTCCACTACTCTAAAAAGTATTTACAGATGATTCGCACCTTCCTCAAGACATTACTTTCTCCTTCTACTGTTTCTCTCACACTAGATATTTTATCCACATTTTTTCTTTTTTTTTGTGAGATGGAGTCTCCCTCTGTCACCCAGGCTGGAGTGCAGTGGCGCAATCTTGGCTCACTGCAATCTCCACCTCCCGGTTCAAGCAATTCCCCTGCCTCAGCCTCCCAAGTAGCTGGGATTACAGGCACCTGCTACCATGCCCAGCTATTTTTTTTTTTTTGTATTTTTAGTAGAGATGAGGTTTCACCATGTTGGCCAGACTGGGGTGGAAGGGGTAGGAGATGCCACGAATTCTTGCCACCTGAAAAAAAAGATCATTGTTTACATGATTAACTAATATGCTAGTCAGATAATGAGTAAGCAAAGCTATTTGTTAAAAAGCGCAGGGTCAGTGGTCTAGTCTCTTGGAAGTTTTTATAGCTATTCAAACAGCACACCACAACCTTGAAGAGTGAACTACCCATGAATTTTCAAATGACTTCTCCAGCTTCTCTATCTCAAAAAATAAATAAGCCTCAAGCAGGCAATGGTGAATTGAAGACTTGTATACAGCATTTATAAAACTTATTGACAGTAGAGATTGCAGAGGAGTTTTCACAAGGTAAGTATTTATGGACAAAGAATCAAAATCCGCAATTCATACCTGCAGAAATGGCATTAACATTACTCTTTTCCTTTTAGGAAGGTTGCCAATGATACTGAATGGCAATACAGCCTGTGAAGCTGTCTGTCTAGGAATTCCACTACTCTAAAAAGTATTTACAGATGATTCGCACCTTCCTCAAGACATTACTTTCTCCTTCTACTGTTTCTCTCACACTAGATATTTTATCCACATTTTTTCTTTTTTTTTGTGAGATGGAGTCTCCCTGTTATCATGCAATGGTGCGATCTTGGTTCACTGCAACCTTTGCCTCCTGGGTTCAAGCAATTCTCCTGCCTCAGCCTCCCAAGTAGCTGGGACTACAGGTGTGCACCACCATGCCTGGCTAATTTTCGTATTTTTAGTAGAAACAGTGTTTTGCCATATTGACCAGGCTGGTCTCAAACTCCTGATCTCAGGTGATCCACCTGCTTCAGCCTCCCAAAGTGCTGGGGATTACAGGTGTGAGCCACGGTGCCCAGCCCAAAATTGTTTTTTAAGAAATAAAAAACATTGAAAAATATAATCAAAGGTTTAATTAAAAGTTATTAACATAGGTTCACTTTTTTAACAGCAAGTTCATGATTTGAACCTTCATTCCTTAATGTGCTAGTGACAGACTTCTCAGTGCAATGTCTATTTCAGAGGATTCTATGTCCTTGGCCTTTTAAACAAATGATCAGTTTTTATTTGTCCTTGTATTTGTTGTATTTACATTTAATATCTTCATCTCAGCATCTACAATTCACTTTTATTACGTTGTGGACTTTAAGTCAGAGAACTAAACATGATAAGACTGATATTCTTAGCAGTATAGTATATTAGTTGTGGAGCCTGGATTGAAATCTGAGCCATGCCATTTTTTAACTATGGGATCTTGGGGAATTTGCTTAGCCTGCTTCTTTATCCATAAAATGGAGATGATAATAGCTTACTTATGGAGTTGTCAGAGAATTAAATATGTCTACATATGTAAAATGCTTAGAATAGTGACTGGCACATATTCAGATAATACCTAGAAACTAATTTTTAGAGCAAGTATTTTATCAGACACACATTTTTCACCGAATCTCTTAGTTTTGGAGAGCTGAAATGGAGATGAGATGCATATCTCCCCTCCCCTTTCTTTTTTTTTTCGTTTTCTTTTTCTTTTTTTTTTGAGACGGAGCCTTTCTCTGTCGCCCAGGCTGGAGTGCAGTGGTGCCATCTCGGCTTACTGCAAGCTCTGCCTCCCGGGTTCAGCCATTCTCCTGCCTCAGCCTCCTGAGTAGCTGGGACTACAGGCATGCGCCACCACACCAGGCTAATTTTTGTATTTTTAGTAGAGGCGGGGCTTCACTGTGTTAGCCAGGATGGTCTCCATCTCCTGACCTTGTGATCCACCCACCTTGGCCTCCCAAAGTGCTGGAATTATAGGCGTGAGCCACCGCGTCCAGCCTCCCTTTTCTTTTTGATTTCTTATGTCCCTCTCTTGTCATTTCTCCAGAAGTTGTCTACTGGGATTTCTTAGACCACAGAAACTTCATTCACCCTTCTTTTCCCTGTCTCCACTCAGAGCATTAATTAAAGATTAATCCTGAAGCCTGGGGGCCTAAACTGACATCCAGGAAAGCCTTAGGAACATTTGCATACACTTATGAAGTCCTTATAAAACTTCACATTTTAATTAGCTGACAGCAGTTAAAAACCACAAGATTAGAAACTTCTACTTCCAGCCAAGATGGAGTAACAGGATTTTACTTACTCTTGTCTGAAACAACTAAAAGACTGGACAAAATATATAAAAGAGGCATAGAGATTAGGCAGGGCAGGGCAGTTATGTCTGAGAGATGGACACAAACAATGTGAGCCCCGCAATTGCTTCAGCTTATTCCCTGATAAAATTTACAGGGTCTCAGTGCAGGGAAGCGAAACTCAGGAACCTGATAAGCTCCTTACTTGAGGAGACAGAGTTGGCAGTCTGGGGTCTTCAGGACAAAATACCAGCTACGAGAGAGCTGTACAGAGAGAAAACTTTAGTGGTCTGCAGAAGTGTCCCTTAAGTCTTCAGCAGGGTACCAATACATTCATTTGTGTAATAAAACTTCCTGGGTTAGAGAAAACTCACCTGAAAGGAGCTGAGGGAACAATCTACTCACACAGATTAAGAATAATTCATGTTCCCACCAGATTAAGAATAATTCATGTTCCTACCAGTCTGAGTGCAAAACCTTGTAACTCAGGGCATTAGGTACAGCACTCAAAAGGAAATGACAACATTATTGGGAAAAAATCAGCCCTACATAAGGGCTGTGCTGGTCTCAACCTCACGAAGTCTAAAAGCAAGTTTTGAAAGGATCAACTGTTTTCAATAAGTTAATTTCATCCCAGAACGAAGCTCAAGCATAATATAGGAATACAAAAATGTCTACACTCAACAAAGTGAAATTCACACTGTGAGTGCCCAAAGCGTGAGGAGGGAAAGTTCACTCCTGAACACATACTCTCACTGGGGAACATGAAAATCCAGACCGCAGGAGCAGAATTTAACCTTACCTAGAGCTGAAATGAATTTAGAGAGCCAAGTGAAATATAAAACTAGAAGCAGCAACAGAAAGAGCCCTGTAGGCACTCCTGGTGCCCAGGGAAGCCGTTTCTGACTATCTCATAGGGGTCCTTGGGGAGGGCTGCCAGTGGAATTGGGGAAGGACCACAGGGAAAAGAAAACTTCCAGCTGAACGTTGTAATAATTTTGACCAAGCAAGAATTTTCCTGGGCACAATCTGGGGCAGGGGTGAGGTAGGGGGTGAACAGGAAGTGTAGACATGAGCAAAGAAGCTGCAGCAGGTCGCGAGAGGTGGGGCCTGAAAATCCTGCTTGCTTTCTCAGTTGGGAGGCTCGTAGTCTGGAACAAGACCTCAGCTCTGCTCACCGGCACGTGGATATAAACTCAGTGCTACTGGTGGGGTGCGGTGGGAGTGAGACTGGCCTTGCTGGCTGTGTGGGAGGTAAGTGAGGCCAGTCACTGATGACTTTCCCCCACTTCCCTGGAAACGTATATGACACCGCAGAGGCAGCCATAATCTCCCTGGGAACATAACTCCATTGGCCTGAGAACTACACTGCCACCTGCAAAGTGGCTGCACCAAGCCCTGCCCAAGAAGAGTCTGAGCTCAGACACGCCTAATCCTGGCTCCACCCAGTGGTATTTCTCTACCTGCCCTGGCAGCTGAAGACAGAAGACATGATCTCTTGGGAGCTCTATGGTCCAACCCATCATCTGAGAAGCCCAAATACCTATCCAGGCAACCTTAGGACAAGCTTGTATCAGCGGATGCTCTCTTAAAAGTGCCACCTCCTGGCTGGAGGCCAACTAACTGCTAGCACAGCCAACACAACCCATGCACTAAACAAAACTACAACTAAGAGTCTACTTCACTTCCCTACTGCCTCTACCAGAGCAGGTGCTTGGATCCATGGCTGAGAGACCTGAAGACAGATCATGTCACAGGACTCTTTGTACATACTCCTTAGTACCAGGT
>NW_012108786.1:1113078-1113687 GCF_000951045.1 Mandrillus leucophaeus | reverse complement strand
AGATGAGGTTTCACCATGTTGGCCAGACTGGTCTCAAACTGCTGACCTCAGGCAATTCGCCCGCCTTGGCCTCCCAAAGTGCTGGGATTACAGGCGTGAGTCACTGCACTTGGCAAGATTCTCCTGATGATGTGTGACAGGAAGATATTTGTACTTGGTCTCATAAAATTGGGATATGTTTGGGGGAAGAGTGAAAGGCTATCAAAAAGATGCTCTACATTTGAGCCATGAGAAATTTATAATAAACATTGTTAGAAAATGCTTTATGTTTGAAGTAGAAGAGGCTAAACTCTAGTTTTTGTGGGGAAAATTTTTGAAAAAAAAAGACAAATTAAATGATTAAGCGGAATTTTAAGATGTATTAGTTTTAGTACATTGGAGGTATGAGGGGTTAGTAACAATATCTTCTAATTCAAATAATTCCTAATTCGTTTACCTGATATTACCCAGAAATAAGAAATGTTTTCCACATAATAAAGTTTACTACTACCAGTAACATTTGAATAGTGTATTCCAGGATAAAAATTATTTTGGCATCAGAATTATTCAAATGCAAAACTGTTTCTTATTTTATTTTATTTTATTTATTTATTTATTTATTTATTTATT
>NW_012108786.1:1101978-1113028 GCF_000951045.1 Mandrillus leucophaeus | reverse complement strand
AGTAGAATCCAAGAAGTAGAAGAAAGAAATTCAGAGCTCAAAGACAAGGCTTTTGAATTAACCCAATCCAACAAAGACAAAGAAAAAAGAATTTAAAAAATGAACAAAGCCTCAATGAAGTTTGAGCTTATGTTAAATGACCAAACCTAAGAATAACTGGTGTTCCCAAGGAAGAAGAGAAATCTAAAATTTTGGAAAACTTACTTGAGAAAATAATTGAGGAAAACTTCCCTGGCCTTATTAGAGATCTAGATATCCAAATACAAGAAGCTCAAAGAACATCCGGGAAATTCATCACAAAAAGATCATCACCTAGCACATAGTCATTCAGTTATCTAAAGTCAAGACAAAGGAATGAATGAGCAAAAATAGCAGGTAACCTGTAAAGGAAAACCTATCAGATTAACAGCAGATTTCTCAGCAGAAACCCTACAAGTGAGATAGGATTGGCACCCTATCTTTAGCCTCCTTAAACCAAATAATGAAAAGCCAAGAATTTTGTATCCAGTGAAACTAAGCTTCACAAATGAAGGAAAGATGGTCTTTTACAGACAACAAATGCTTAGATAATTCACCACTACAAAGCAAGCACTACGAGAACTGCTAGAAGGAGCTCTAAATCTTGAAAGAAAACCTTGAAATACACCAAAATAGAATCTCCTTAAAGCATAAATCTCACAGGGTATATAATACAATCACACAATGACAAAAAAATAAGGTGTTCAGGCAACAACTAGCATGATAAATAGAAGAGTACCACATGTCTCAATACTAATGTTGAATGCAGATGACCTAAATGCTCCACTTAAAAGACACAGAATTGCAGAATGGATAAGAATTCATCAATCAAGTATCTGCTGTCTTCAAGAGACTCACCTAACACATAACGACTCACATAAATGTAAGGTAAAGGAGTGGAAAAAGATATTCCATGCAAATGGACACCAAAAGCAAGCAGAAGTAGCTATTCTTATATCAGATAAAACAGACGTTAAAGCAACAACAGTTAAAAAAGATGAAGAGGGACATTATGTAATGATAAAAGGACTAGTCCAACAGGAAAATATCACAGTACTAAATATATATGCACTTAACACTGGGGCTCCCAAATTTAGAAAACAGTTACTACTAGACCTAAGAAACGAGATAGACAACAACACAATAATATTGGGGGGGCTTCAATATTCCACTGACAGCACTAGATATCAAGACTGAAAGTCAATAAAGAAGCAATGGACTTAAATTATACCCTAGAACAAATGGACTTAACAGATATTTATAGAACATTCCTCCCAACAACCACAGAATATACATTCTACTCATCAGCACATGGAACATTCTTCAAGATAGACCATATGATAGGCCACAAAACAAGTCTCAGTAAGTTTAAGAAAACTGAAATTATACCAAGTACTTTCTCAGATTACAGTGGAATAAAATTGGAAATCAATTTGAAAAGGAAGCCTCAAAACCATGCAAATACATGGAAATTAAATGACCTGTTCCTGAATGATCATTTGGTCAATAATGAAATCAAGATGGAAATTTAAAAATTCTTTGAACTGAATGATAATAATGACACAACCTATCAAAACCCCTGGGATACAGCAAGGTTTTGGTGCTAAGAGGAAAGTTCATAGCATTAAATGCTTACATCAAAAAGTCTGAAAGAGCACAAACAGACAATGTAAGGTAAAACCTCAAGGAGCTAGAGAAACAAGTACAAACCAAACCCAAACCCAGCAGAAGAAAAGAAATAATAGAGATCAGAGTAAAACTCAATGAAACTGACACAAAAATACAAAAGATAGCAGTGTTTTGTAGTTTTCCTTGTAGAGGTCTTTCACTTCTTTGGTTACATATATTCTTGAGTTTTTTTGTTTTGTTTTGTTTTCCTTTTACAGCTATTATAAAAGGGGCTGAATTCTTCATCTGATTCTTAGCTTGCTTGCAGTTGGTGTGTAGCAGAACTACTGATTTGTGTACATTAATTTTGTATTCTGAAACTTTGCTGAATTCATTTATCAGATTTAGGAGCTTTTTGGATGAGTCTTTAGGGTTTTCTAGGTACACAATCATATCCTTAGTGAATGGCAACAGTTTGACTTCCTCTTTGCTGATTTTGATGCCCTTTATTTCTTTCTCTTATTGATTGCTCTGGCTAGGACTGAAAGAAATCACAGATAGAACAAACAAATGGAAACACATCTCATCCTTGTGGATAGGTGGAATCAATATTGTCAAAATGACCATACTACCAAAAGCAATCTAAAAATTCAATGCAATTCCCATCAAAATACCACCATCATAATTCACAGAACTAGAAAAAACAATCCTAAATTCATACAGAACTAAAAAAGAGCCCACATGGCCAAAGCAAGACAAAGCAAAAATAACAAATCTGGAGGCATCACATTACCTGACTTCAAACTATACTATAAGGCTATAGTCAACTAAACGGCATGATACTGGTATAAAAACAGGTATATAGACCAATGGAACAGCATAGAGAATCCAGAAAAAAGCCAAATACTTACAGCCAACTGATCTTCAATAAAGCAAACAAAAACATAAAGTGGGAAAAGGACACCCTTTTCAACAAATGGTGCTGGGATGATTGGCAAGCCACATGCAAAAGAATGAAACTGGATCCTCATCTCTCACCTCATATAAAAATTAACTCAAGATGGATCAAAGACTTAAATCTAAGACCTGAAATCCTAAAAACTCTGGAGTATAACATCAGAAAAACCCTTCTAGACAATGGCTTAGGCAAAGACTTCATGACCAAGAACTCAAAAGCAAATGCAACAAAAAGAAAGATAAATAGATGAACCTTAATTAAACTAAGAAGTTTCTGCACCCCAAAAGAAGTAATCAGTAAACAGAAGTTATCCATGTAACTAAACACGACCTGTTCCCCAAAAACCCGTTGAAATAAAAAAAAAATTAAAAAAAGAAAAAATATCTGGAAAGGGCTAACAGCAGATTAGACACTACAGAAATAAAGACAAGATACTAAAGAAGAAAAGATTAGATAACTTGAAGACAGTGATAGAAACTATCCAAAATAAAAAACAGGGAAAAAAAAGTACCAGAAAAGAAAAAAGAAAAAAAGGAAAGAACATCAATGAGCTGAAGGGCAATGTCAAGTGGTGTAATATGTATAATGGGAATTTCCAAAAGTGGAGATTGGGAGAGTGATGAAAATATTTGAAGAGATAATGGCTTTAAATTAAAACACTAATGGAAGAAACTACACTGAGGTATATCATAAGTACATTCTTAAAAGCAGCCAGAGAAAAAGGACACAATTGCCCATAAAGGAGAAAAGATATCAATGACAGATTTCTTACAGGAAATAACGCAATCCAGAAGACAGTAGGGCCACACCTTTAAAATAAGAAAGAAAAAAATAATGAACTGTCAACCTAGAACTTGATACCCAGTGACAATATCTCTCAATAAAAATAATATTCTGATAAATATGTGTATATACACTATACATGGAATTCACCCATTTTGCCTAAATTTTCAAATGCTTTGGCCAGCTTTGTTCATGGTATTCTCTTATTGTCATTTAAAATGTCTGCTACCCATGATTATCTCCATTTTCATTTCCTGTATTATTTGTGGTGTTCTCCTTTTTTCTTAATCAACTTTGCTGGAGGATTTTCTGTTTTCAAGAAAATAACTTTTGACTATGTTGATCCTCCCTACTATAACTTCAAGTTTTATTTCATTAAGCTCTGCTCTTACATCATCACATACTTTTAGTTTATTCAAGTTTAGCTATGAGTTTCTAGCCTTAACTCATTTTTTACGTAAGCATTTAAAGTATAAAATAAACTATAACTACCTTTGTCTTGCATCTCATGAATTTTTATTTACAGGATTATTTATTGTCCTTCAGTTCTAAGTATTTTTAAGATGTCTTCCTCTAGAAAGTTATAAAATGTTTTAAACATTTCATTTATATCTTAGAAGAATGTGTGTTCTTTATTTTGTTTAGACTCTATGTCAATCAAATTTTTTAGTTATATTTGTGGAAACCTCTATTTTTACTTATTGTTGTGTGCCTAAATGATCAGTTCTGAAGTTAATTAATATGCAACATTTTCTTCTATGATATTTGAGTTATCAATTTCTCCCTGCACTTCTGTCAATTTTTGCTGTATATATTTTGAGAGTATTTTGTGAATTCAAGTTTTAAAATTGCTACGTTTATCTGGCAAAATGAATCTTTTGTCATAATTCAGTATCCTTTCTATCTTCTAAAAAGGTTTTTGTTTTGAAGTCTTGTTACCTGCTATTATAGTTACCCAGTTTTTCATTTAATTATTCTTTGGATGTTATGTCTCTTTTCATTATTTTCCATTCACGCTTTCTGAGCCCTCTTATTTCAGATGTATCTTATAAAAACCACTTAGCTTCTTTTAAAACTAATCGGACAAGATCTTTTAGCTAGTATATTTAGTCCACTGCCATGGACTAAACACACACACACACACACACACACACAAACACACTATCTATCTATCTACCTATCTGTAGCTATCTATCTATCTATCTATCTATTTATCTATCTATCTATCTATCTATCTATCTATCTATCTATCTATCTAGACTACACACACACACACACACACACACACACACACACACACGTAAAAGCAAGAAAGACAGACTTGCTCCTGTTGTCTTACATTGTTTTGTCTTCCTGCATAGATGATTTTGATTTGTTTTATTAATCCATTTTTCTCCCCCATTCTGGTTTTGAAGTTATATATTATTTAATATTAAGTGGGCACTTTGAAGCCTGGGCGTGGTTGCTCACGCCTGTAATCCCAGTACTTTGGGAGGACGAGGTGGGTGGATCACTTGAGGTCAAGACTTTGAGATAGGCCTGGCCAACATGGTGAAACTTCATCTCTACCAAAAATACAAAAAATTAGCCAGGTGTGATGGCATGCACCTGTAGTCCCAACTACTTGGTAAACGAAGACAGGAGAATCGCTTGAACCTGGGAGGTGAACGCTGCAGTGAGCCAAGATCACGCCACTGCACTACAGCATGGGTGACAGAGTGAGACTGCATCTCAAAAAATAAATAATAAAAAATTTAAAAAGTGGGCACTTTGGAATTCTATCTTACATACTTAATAAAGTCTAAAGTTAATCAGTCTTTTAAATCCTTTTAAACTACAAGGATCTTAAAAAACTGTAATTTTGATTATTCTCTTTCTGACTTACAGACTTCATTTATAATTGTTTCATTTACTCCTTTTTAAAACACATTAATTTTGATGTTAATATTTTATTACACAGTTTTAAAAACCTTTAACCTATATCTTCATTAATGTCTTTGATCAGTACTTCTTACATCTCAGACATTTCTTCTGGGTTTCCTTTATTTAAAAAATTAAGTAAATCCTTTAGAGATTGCTTTAATGAAAAATCTTTTGGTCTCAAACTCTCAATTTTTGTTTCTCTTTCTCTCAACACTTTGATCATATCATTCTGTGGTCTTTTCTTTCAACTATTGCTTTTGAGAATTCTATTTTTATTTCACTTGCTGTTACTTTTTCTCTGACTTCCCCTTTGGTGCTCAAGCTTGGTAAAAGACAGAGCTGAATTAAACCTTTGCTGTCTGGAGAGCAGAGCCTACACTCAACTATTCTATAATACAACCAACAGTGTTGAAGATCTATAACAAAAAGCCATAGCATACTCTAAATTATAAGCCTTAATTTTCAAGCAATAAATATTGAACACATGGAAGTGAGTTGATTTTACCTTGTCTATTAACTGTTAAAATATGCATACAAATTTTAACCAAATAATTGATTTTAAGCTTAAAATATTTTTGTAACAAGAGTTACTATGTTGATACATCCAAATGAACCTAAAGGAGAAACAATATGAGTGTGTTGTCTGGAAAATTCTAATGGATAAAGGATTCAAGGTATAACTATTGATCAACAAATATTTATTGGCTACTTGCAAAATGTTCCATTTTATGAGAGCTAATTTAGAATTGCAATTGTCTGTTCTATTAGAATTGATCAAAAGCTTGAGGTCATTTAATGTTTCCTAATATATATATACATAGTATGTAAATATACATATATATAAAGAAATCACTTAAAAACAAGCAAATACTTCAGAAAAATTATTACTACTGAGAAATAAATATAAAACATTTATCTAAAATCATTTAAAACAGTTTTAAGGTTCAAAACATTTTTATTTAAAAATAAGCTTATTTAGATGACTTTAAAAGTCAATGTGGCTATATTTACAAAATAAGTGACATTTTCTCAACAGAGCAAAGCTAGTGGATCAATTAATGCCTTCGTTACAATACTTTGCTGAAATAGTCAAAGCGAGTGTTACGGCATTTCTGTGTGGTTACAGCTTAGAAGTTCAAAAACTCTGCAAATGATGCTGAAAAGAATATAATGAACGTATGAAAAATGACCATTCCTGGAAATGTAAGCTGGAGTCTGACAATATTCATGTTATTTTACATAGAACTTTACCTTACTACAACTGTCAAAGTACATAATAACCTCGACTAATTTTTAAATTTTGATATATCTTAATATGCACTCAAGTATTAATTTGTATTAGATATATTCTAAGTTGGTGCAGACTTTGTATCAAGTTATATGTATTCCTCTCCTTACTAAATATATATAGAATTTAAATATAAATATATGTATAGTATATACATATTTTAAAATACATACAGAAATTTCTTTTGAGAGAAGAATATTTCTGCTACTGTTTTTGAATAACCTACATGAAGAAAAAGTCTCAGATTATAAGTATACAGCACGACGAATTTTCTTTTCTTTCTTTCTTTCTTTTTTTTTTTTTTGAGACAGAGTTTCACTCTTGTTGCCCAGGCTGGAGTGCAGTGGTGCAATCTCGGCTTACTGCAACCTCCCTCTCCCAGGTTCAAGCGATTCTCCTGCCTCTGCCAGAGCAGCTGGGATTACAAGCATGCGCCACCATGCCTGTCTAATTTTGTATTTTTAGTAGAGAAGGGGTTTCACCATGTTCATATGGCTGGTCTCGAACTCCTGACCTCAGGTGATCCTAGTCTCCTGGGCCTCCCAAAGTGCTGGGATTACAGGCGTGAGCCACCATGCCGGACTTCCTGTTTTTGTTTTCTTTTTGAGATGGGGTCTCGCTCTGTCACCCAGGCTGGAGTTCAGTGGCGTGATCTCCACTTACTGCAACCTCTGCCTCCTGGGTTCAAGTGATTCTCCCCCATCAGCCTCCCAAGTAGCTGGGACTACAGTAGTGTACCACCACACCCAGCTAATTTTATATTTTTTTTTTGGTAGAGATTGGGTTTCATTACGTTGGCCAGGTTGGTCTGGAATTCCTCACCTCAAGTGATCTGCCCACCTTCGCCTCCCAAAGTGCTGGGATTACAGGCGTGAGCCACTGCGCCCGGCCCTTGATGAATTTTCATAAAGTGACACACCCATGTAACCTGAATCCACATCGAGAAACGGAACATTATTAGTGGCCCAGACACCGCCTGTGTGCCCCTTTTGTTTATAACCATCTCCCTAAGGGTAACAACTATTTTGTCTTTCTAACACCTGGGCTATTTTTTGAATAACATTTATCCTATCAGGCATACAACGCTAAAAACAACAACAAAAAACTATCCTATGGGAATTAAAATTTGAGTGAGGTCATGTACTCCTTCTTCCCATTTTCAATTTATTTGGCTCATATCTGCACCAAGAGCCAAACATCTTCCAGCCCCTCTGCAGCCCCCTAGTCCCTTCGGTCAAGCGATACGCCTTGCAAGGAAATGACCACTCTCGGCTATGCAGAGCTGGTTGCGCATGCTCCATTTCTGCCTGAAGTTTCCTGTGTGCAGAGGATGGTAGGTGTAAAACTATGGGCCATAAAGAGCCAGGTATTGCCACATGAACTATACTCTGCCTCTGAAATGCCCCAGGTTTGGCTGCCCCAGACTGCATCCTCATCTCCTACAAGCCACCCAGGACATTCCCAGGCAAAACAAGAAGGGCCCTGGAGGGAGGATGCACACAGAGTTGTTTAACCGTGTGTGGAGGGGATGGTTTCTCCCCACCCGCATAAACAGATGCTGCTGGGACAGGCACGTATTCGCACCTGCCTGTTTTCTCTGCTCTGGGAGAGTCTGAGCTTCCATAGCTTGCCAAGTCTTAATGGAAATCTGTTACTTGTGATGAGGCATGAAAGACTAGCTTCACCTGAACTGCACAATTGAACACCACGCTCTCTCTTCATGTACTAAGTCACGTTATCAACAGGCTCTAGAGGGTATATATTTGACTTGTTTGTGAATAGCTAGTTTTTGTTTTAAGTACTTCTTAGCAGGATTATACCAATAAACTTGACACTGGGAAAGGAAAATAAAAACTTGGGACCTCAGTTCACTTCGTCAAAAGCAAATAATAATAATAATAAGCTGGAAGCTGAGTCATTCAGGAAGCGGTCTTTCTCTTTGTTCTTAAGCAGATAGCTACAGAAAAAACATTGCTGATCGAGAATTAGAAGCTCAGAGAGCTTAAATAACTTCTCCACCATCACACAGTCCAGGAGTGGCAGCATTATGATTTGAAACCAAGGTTAGTTTAAAACCCATGCTTGTCTTCTAGTAATACTTCTGAGACACTGCAGAAATACAACAGTTATTAATCAGCAATCTTTAACCTTCAGTTCCTTCAGTAAGTTTTATCTGAGGGTAGGAGGCATAGTGATGCCTGCATTCTTTTTCTTCTCTATTATTCACGATTCTAAATAATTATCTTTGACTTAAAATGCTATTAATATTTATAATCTGCTACCATGTTACATCCACATAGGGCTTTAAAGTTGAAGATCACCTCACACTCATAAACACATTCTAACCTAGGTTAAAAGGGGTGTGTATTACTACCCTTATTTTACCATGAGTTCTTCTCAGGCTGATGAAGTCTCGAATTTAGTGAGACCTCACGTTAGGACCTTTTGACACCGGAAATGCTGAAAGTCTGTTTTACGGCGTTGTCTCTATTCCTTGCTGATGTGTTATTCACACGCAGACTCTCCAAGCTATTGAGCAACTCATCCTCATGGAGACCTGGGACACTCAGAAGCTCCTGGCTAAGTGTATACCTGGCTACCTGCCCATCGCTTTGTGAATTCTGCTTCCTCATGACTGGTACTATCTCAGGGTTTATGATGTCTGTGACTCTCCTAACTTCTAAACTATGTTGAGAACAACAGTGGCTCTAATGTATGGGAGTGACTGCACTGAGGGCTGTGAATACCACTCAAGGCTCATAGCAATGAGAGGGTGGACACAGATGAGAAAATGAAGACTCAGAGAAGTTGAGCAACTTTCCTAACGGCAAGCGGTGGAAATAGGATTCAAACCCAGGTCCGTTTGGCTATAAAGTTTGAGCTTTTAATTCTAGTGGATCCAAAGCTTACATGAGGATTGGGCTCTAAAAGTTGTTGCAAAACTGGAAAATTAAGAAAAGCCAAGGGCTGCTCTGGAAATCTCTTCAATCGCCCTTCAAGTACCTTATCCCATTACTTTTTAAGGATGCCAACACAAACAATCATACTTCAGCACAAAACAGATTAGCATATTTTTGGGTGGGCAACGAGAAGTGGTTGTTTGTGTTTAGGACATATATTGTACAAAAATATTTGAACCACATTCAGCCCAGCAAAAAACTTACCCCACCGATGTTGCGGGAGGGACCACAGATCCTGTCTTCATCTCACATTCATTTAGGGGCATATGCTCAGTGAGCATGTTGCAAGAAAGACAGATGGAATCAAGTTAGCAGATACGCTACTCTGGGTTCACTCCTACTTGGGATTTCAGAGAATGTCCTCCACTCAGGGAGAGCATTCTAATTGCTACTGCATATGTATAAGGTTTATACTGTTAAAAATGTAATCTTGATACCAGCAAAGCTACGATCTAAGAGACAAGCACTTTTAGGGGTCAGAGTGGTAGAAACATTTCTGCAATATCAGTGAAGTTACAGCTTTGGTTTTCAGATAGAAAACTGACTGCATAGTTTTGGGGTCAATGTTGACTGAAACACATCCCGGAAACCAACCATATCAAGCATGAAAAGTCCATGAAACATAAAACGGCTGGAAAATTCCCCAGCAAATGGAACGGCAGAAGAAATTGCCCACAATGTTGAAATTCTCTTCTCTCACTCTCTCCCCAAAGCTCCCTCCCTTCTCAACGAGTATGCTAAAATTTGCAAGGGAACAGAGCCCACTCTATAGGGTGCTATACAGTCTGCGTGTCTTTTACTCAAAGTCACAGAGAGACGGTTGGAGTGACTCAGTTCATCGCTATTCAACACAGAGTTGGCAGAGTTCTCATGAGAAGCCATGTTAGAGGGTACAGGCTAAGTTGCACATCACGGCCTAAGGAATGAGCCCCGAATCTGGCTTAATTAGCTGTGGCCAGGTTATCAAGGCTATATATTGTAAAATCATGGGGGCCTAAATATAAGAAACCCATTGGCTCCTTCATTTAAAAGAAGGTGATGGGAATGGTGAAGATAAAGATGTTCATGGACTAGTCTCTACTGCAATGCTTTTCCTTCTTAACTGCAATGTGTTAACTTGGCATGTGGCTGAAACAGTCTTTTCGTGGTTCAGAGAACAGTTTTGAGTGGGACAAAACAGGACTACCATTTATCCTTTGTCTTTATAAGCAAAATAATAGTTGTACCTAGTATGTATTTAGGTCTTACTAGGCTCTGCATTTGGTGCCTGATCTCCTGGAAGGGAAGGGCTCTCATTGTCCCATTTTACAGATAAAGAGGCTGAGGGGTAGATTAATAAAACAGCTCTCGGGGGCGGAGCAAGATGGCCGAATAGGAACAGCTCCAGTCTCCAGCTCCCAGCACGAGCGACACAGAAGACAGGGGATTTCTGCATTATCAACTGAGGTACTGGGTTCATCTCACTGGGGAGTGCCGGACAATCGGTGCTGGTCAACTGTTGCAGCCCGACCA
>NW_012108786.1:1094103-1095043 GCF_000951045.1 Mandrillus leucophaeus | reverse complement strand
TTCTCACTCATAGGTGGGAACTGAACAATGAGATCACTTGGACTCAGGAAGGGGAACATCACACACCAGGGCCTATCACGGGGAGGGGGGAGGGATTGCATTGGGAGTTATACCTGATGTAAATCATGAGTTGATGGATGCAGCACACCAACATGGCACAAGTATACATATGTAACAAACCTGCACGTTATGCACATGTACCCCAGAACTTAAAATATAATAAAAAAAATTAAAAAGAAAAATAAAACAGCTCTCTAGATGTCACAGATTTGGTAAATGACAGAACTGGGTTTTGGCTTGCTGCATAGCACCATGGGCCACTCTTTTAGATGACATGGGTGCATAGCCTCCTGCCTTAGAACTTAGAAAACAGGAGAATAAGTTTCTATAAGCTATTGGAGAGATTTTAACTGGGTCCAACCCAACGTGCTTCAAAAGTTAATGATCAGTTACCATCAGCAAGACTATTTAAATAAATATTAAAATTTCAAACAATTATCTTTTGCCCTACAAAGTCTGGTTGTTTTAAAAGGCCATCAAAGATGCCTATTCACAGGCCAGGCATGGTTGCTCATACCTATAATCCCAGCACTTTGGGAGGCCGAGGCAGGCAGATCACCTGAGGTCAGGAGTTTGAGACCAACCTGGCCAACGTGGTGAAACCCATCTCTACTAAAAATACAAAAAAATTAGCCAGGCGTGGTGGTGTCCACTTGTAATCCCAGTTATTTGGGAGACTGAGGCAGGAGAATTGCTTGAACCAGGGAGGCAGAGGTTGCAGTGAGCTGAGATCGTGCCACTGCACTCCAGCCTGGGTCACAGAGTGAGACTCAGTCTCAGAAAGAAAAAAAAAAAAAAAGATCACTGACAGAAGTCATAGTGATAGATTCTTTAAGGACTGCATAGTCTAGTCCCATTTTGTGATTAAATCAGATTACTA
>NW_012108786.1:1047738-1093078 GCF_000951045.1 Mandrillus leucophaeus | reverse complement strand
GGGGAGCCGGGGGGAAAGAAGTGGAATTAGAGACACAACACCCAGTCTTTTTGGCTTGTAGTTCTCAGCCTTTTCCATTGTCTCAGCCTGCTGCAATGATAACGTCACAAAGTAGCAAGAAGAAAACACTGTCAATACCTAAATATTTTAGTCTTCATTATTTCAAAAGAAAATTTACAGTAATTCTTATTACCATCCAACAATCCATAAAACTTATTACCTTTCATTCTATAATCCTAGCATAATCATAAAATTTGGAGTGATGAAAACAAAGCAACACATCTTTGGAAGTGAGATCTGAGCCCTTATTCAAAATATTACTTACGATAACATTAAAAATAATTTACCAGCATAATGGTATAAAAAGTAATAATAAAAGCAAAAAATGTCCCAGATTTTCTCTTATATTTATTGATCATTTAATCAGCTCCTTCTTCTGCCATCTATCTTTTGCCAAAGCAGGTAAAGTACGGTGAAAATATTTATCACACTACAAACAAAAATCTAGATAATGAGCTTCATTTTTCACAAAATTGGCAGGAATTTTGGCTTTAAATAGGCACAGTCGTAGCTGACGATATGCCAATATTTAAAATTATACAATATTACTGAGAAGAAAATTAAGATTTATAAAACATTAATTTCTAGAATATTATCCAGTTTTACCATGTTGAGATACATACATTTCCTAGATTTAAAAAGATAGGATAGCAGATTAAAGGAAAACAGTTAAGATCCACATTTTAAAAGTATATGAATAATGTGTATTTTACAATATTTGGAATAATCAGAAAATCATAAAGAAAATATGAAGTTCCCATGCATTTACTGACAAGAAAAAAAATCTGTTAACATTTTCATTATAATTTTTGCAGGTAAATACATGTGGAAACACATATTTGTAAAACTGGGATAATAGTCTATCAGTTTTCTATCATAATTTCTTATTAAAATTACACCATTATCATGCTTCCATGTTAATAGTCTTCAAAAACATTTTTTAGGTGATGTTTTTTGTTTTTTGGGGACGGAGTCTAGCTCTGTCACGTAGGCTGGAGTGCAGTGGCGCGATCTCGGCTCACTGCAATCTCTGCCTCCTGGTTTCAAGGAATTCTCCTGCCTCAGCCTCCCAAGTAGCTGGGACTACAGGCATGCACCACTATGCCCAGCTAATTTTTGTATTTTTAGTAGATATGAGGTTTCACCATAGTGGCCAGCCTGGTCTCAAACTCCCGACCTCAAGTAATCCACCTGCCTTGGCCTCCCAAAGTGCTGGGTTACAGGCGTGAGCCACTGTGCCTGGCCTAGGAGACTTATTTTTAAGGAATACCACTATATGGCTAAACTTAAATGTATTTAACCATTTTCTTCCTTTCTGGGTGACAGATATCATTGATTTGCATTTTTCACAATTATATATAACTTTATGATAAATAATTTGTAAAAAAAGCTTGCATCTAGTCTACAATTATTTCTTTGGAATACAATTTTAAAGGTGAAAATCCTTGCTCAAGAACTACATACATTTTAAAGATTATTGATCTGTCTTGCAAAATTGCCTGTCAAAAAGGCCTCACCATTTTCTGCTTATTAAACAAAACCAACCCAAAGTAAAATATTATATTCTTATTTTTGTTTGTATTACTTTGATTGGAAACACATTTCACACCTTTACTGAACAATTATGGATCTCTTTTTTCCTGTGACCTGGTTGTTCATCTTTTACTTTTTGTTGCTAGTTTTTAAAAACATATTAACATATTATGATTTTCATATCAGTGTATTACAAATATTTTTCCAGTTTCTCAGTTTGTTTTAATTTGTTGATTTTTGTACTTACATGAACTTTTAATTGTTATGTTGCCATATCTCCATATCTACCAAGTTTCCTTTGTCTTTATGCTTACAAGGGCTTTTTTTTTTTTTTCTTCTTTTTTTTTTTAGATGGAGTCTTGTCTGTTACTCAGGCTGGAGTGCAGTGGCGCCATCTAGGCTCACTGCAAGCTCCGCCTCCTGGGTTCTTGTCATTCTCCTGCCTCAGCCTCCCGAGTAGCTGGGACTACAGGCACCCGCCACCGCACCCGGCTAATTTTTTGTATTTTTAGTAGAGACGAGGTTTCACCATGTTGGCCAGGATGTTCTCGATCTCCTGACCTCGTGATCCGCTCGCCTCGACCTCCCAAAGTGCTGAGATTACAGGTGTGAGCTATCGTGCCGGCCACAAGGGTTTTTTAAAATTTAGAGAACAAAAAAATACCCAATTGCTTTTAGTATCACTTTTCTATGCATTCTTCCCCTTTGCACATTGAAGTCTGTAATTCTTTGGAATTCATTTTAGCATCTAATGTAAAGTAGAAACTGTTTTTTAAACTATAGTCACATAATTTTGTTAGTGAAATTTGTCTTCATCTTTGTTTATTTGTTTATTTTCAGAGTTTTACACTGCAGGATCCCTGTTCATTTAAATTGCCAGTTTCAGTATGCACTACTTCTTATGTAAACAGTATTCTGACATACTAATTAGTTCCAGTGATCCTTCTACCTATTCTTGCATTTGTGACATACTGTTATCAAGTATTACTGTATATAATCATATAAGCTACACTTCTATATGGCTGGCAGTGCAGTACGTTTGTTTACACCAGTGTCACCACAAACATAGGAGTAATGTGTTATGATAGGACCTTAACAACAGCTATGATGTTACTAGGCATAGAAAATGTTCAGCTCCGCTATAATCTTGTGGAACTGCCGTTATCTATGTGGTCCGTTGTAGACTAAACAACATTGTGTGGTGTGAACTATACAGCCTATTTCATTACATTCACTTTACTAGTTTTAATTTGTTGGTTTTGTAATTTTTTTATATTCAAATTTGTGTATCATAAAACATTAAAAAAATTTAGAAATCTATTAGCAGAAGTGTATATCTAGAATTCTTTCTGTATATATATGATTGATATTATAATGTTATTTAGGTAAACAGTAAGAGTTTATAATAAATTTTCCCTTCAAAGTTGTCCATAAATGACTCAAATTTGAAAGCTCAAAAGGTGAAAAGTGTAATAAGCTAGCTTCATAGCTTCACTACTGACTTAGCCACTTTTTTATTTTTATTTTTGAGACGTAATTTTGCTCTTGTTGCCCAGGCTGGAGTGCAATGGCATGATCTCAGCTCACTGCAACCTCCGCCTTTCGGGTTCAAGTGATTCTTCTGCCTCAGGATCCCAAGTAGCTGGGATTACAGGGACCTACCACTATACCTGGCTAATTTTTTTTTTGTATTTTTAGTAGAGACGGGGTTTCACCATGTTGGCCAGGTTGGTCTCAAACTCTAGACTTCAGGTGATCCATCAGCCTCGGCCTCCCAAAGTGCTGGGATTACAGGCATGAGCCACCGTGCCCGCCCAGCCACATTTTTATAGCTATTACCTAACTGATATGTTAGACTTGTTCTCTCAAGAGTGCATAAGGGAGATTTTATTTCTCAGGTCCTGGCCGCTTAACCAGTCGTACTCTAAGACTCACATCAAGGACAGCCCATAAAAGCCAGCCTTGAGCAAAAACACCAGCTCCAGCCATTGGCCAAGGTTTGCTTCTGTTTTTTTTAGCTCACACACTGCTCACTGTTCTTGACTCCCAGGCCACCTGGATCTAGCTTCCTTCTATTTGTCTGTTTTAGGCGATCTCCTCGAATTCCCCTCTATCTCTTAGCTCAGTTTGCACATCCTTTGATCCAAAAGGACCCAGAGTTCTCAGCAAGAGACACTCCCCTGACATGCCCTAGCTGCATGGATTCCGCACTGGCTGGGCTGACGCTGACCCTCACCCAGCCTCCCTGCCATTGGACTGGATTCTGTGAAGAAATATCAAAGAAGCACACATGTGCTTCCCTTAGATGGTTCATTAAAGGGAAGGAAGAGGGGGAAAGGAGGTGGTGATTGGGGTGGGGAAGTTTTTCATTTTTAAATTGAACATTTATAAAAGACAGTTGTTGTGAAACATAAGCCCCCAGAACTGAGTGACACAGCTCTATGCAGCTGCATGACAACGATGAGGTTCTTGAGTTGATCACATCCATCTCAGGTCAATGTGTTACTAAAAGTAAGGCACCCAGTGGCCGGGCACGGTGGTTCACACCTGTAATCCCAGCACTTTGGGAGGCTGAGGTGGGCGGATCACGAGGTCAGGAGATGGAGACCATCCTGGCTAACACGGTGAAACCCTGTCTCTACTTAAAAAAAAAAAAAAAAAAAAAAAAAAAAAAATTAGCCAGGCATGGTGGCGGGCACCTGTAGTCCCAGCTACTGGGGAAGCTGAGAAAGGAGAATGGTGTGAACTTGGGAGGCAGAGCTTGCAGTGAGCCGAGATAGCGCCACTGCACTCCAGCCTGGGCGACAGAGCCAGACTCGGTCTCAAAAACAAAACAAAACAAAACAAAAAGGTAAGGGTAAGGTACCCAGCTCATACCAGGTGCTCACTAAATTCCAGTTGCCATCTATAACCAATCCCAAGTTGAATTGTGGCTTTTGTTTTTGTTCAAAAGGATGATATAGTCAACCCTCATTATTTGTGGATTCCATGTTTGCAAACTCATCTACTTGTTGAAATTTATTTGTAATCCCCAAATCTATACTTGCAGTGCTTTCATGGTCGTTTGAGGACATGTGCACACACAGGCTGGCAAAAAAATTGAGTGGCATAACATCCACGATCCCTACTGAAGTAGAACAAGGTGATGCCCTGCCTTCTTTTAGCTTATACTGCAAACGAACATCTTTTTTGTGGCCTATTTACTGCCACATTTCCCCCTAACATTTTGGTGCTTTTTTTTATTGGTGATATTACTGTTTTAAATGGTCCTCAAGCACAGTGTTGAGTGCTGTCCAGTATTCCTAAGTACAAGAAGGTTGTGATGTGCTTTATGGGGAAAACATGCATATTGGATAAGCTTTTTTCAGACATTAGTTATAGAGCTGTTGGCCATGAGTTCAATGTTAATGAATCAAAAAATATGTTAAGTAAGATGTCTTAAAGCAGAAACACACATAAAATAAGGTTACATATTGATAGGTTGATGAATATACTGTGACCAGAGGCTTGCAGAAACCTAACCCTGAATTCCCTCTAGGGGCAATGATCCAGTATTTACTCATTCCGTGTTCGCAATGATTTTATGGATCATACTCCTGTGAATAATGAGCGTTGACCATAATTAATGACCAATGGCAAGTAGTTATCATGTAGCATGAACTGAAGAATCGAAAGGAAAGGAGATTTGGAGAGAAACAGCTTGGTTTCAAGAAAGGTAGGAGTTGGGGAGGTGGGGCCCAAGGAGAAGCATCATTTAGGTCTATTCCCAATTCACCAAGCGCCATGGTTAACAGCTATTCTAGGTAGAGAACTGGTACTACTCTTATATCTGATGATTAGTACAATCATTTAATAAAAGCTTTTGTATTCCCAAGAGGAAAAATACTATATACTCTTTCAGAAGACTATTCAGTTTCACAAATGAAAAACCGAACAACATTCTTCTGTGTTTGAAACAGAAGCAGTTGGCCTACATTAATAGAGATTATAGAACTATTCCAGAGAAATTATATTTTTAGAATATTTCCTGCATTTTGATTCAAATTTATAAATACTAATTAAATGCATTAATGTTAAAGCATGTTATGAAATATGTAACTTCCCCTTTGTTCTTGAGCTGGGTAGCTTCTACAGACTGAATTATCAGAGGCTTAAAAACTTGAATTCCAGGCAATGATGTAGCCACCTACATTAGCTTGGGGTGTCAAGTAGCCAGAGAGGAAAAGTGGCAAGTCTAGGAAAGCAGATAGTAACTACATTACCTCAACCAGAGTTGAAGGTAAAACAGAACTGAATGATAAATCAGAATAGTATATAAAATTACGCCAATGTGAATGTTATAGCTGAAGATATTATAATCTATAAATTGTCTGTCTACACGTAATATAAACTATATATAGTTTATATATGGATATAAACTACACATTATGCACACACTCATACACACACACACATAATGTGTAGTACTATAATTGTTCAGCAGCAAAACAGATTTTGCCCTTCATATAGTTAACTAAGAACCAGGTACTAGCTGGGCGCAATCGCTCACGAGTGTAATCCCAGCACTTTGGAAGGCTGAGATGGGAGGACCTCTTGAGCCCAGGAGGTTGAGGCTGCAGTGAGTCATGATCACACCACTGCATTCCAGCCTGGGCAACAGAGTGAGACACTGTCTCAAACAAAAACCAAAACAGGTGCTATATTTTGGTAATAATATTGAAGGAGAGTGTTAGAGGAGAAAAAGGTCTTGCCCAGCAATCCTATATCTAATTTTCATCATAATGTATTATGTAATTACTTATGTATTTTTGCACATAAACTGTTTTTATTATATCCCTGTCATTAATAAAAATTATTCTTCTTATGGTTGATTTTACAAGGACAGTAGTATCAAACGTATTTTACCACTCTGTGAGAAGTTTGATGTGTCTTACTTCTGACACCATATAATATATGAACTGTTTATCTGTCGGGTCATTTGATATGGCTGGCCTTGTATCATTGCAATGTGTGTGATTGTGTAATTGTTTTATTTCCCATTATTTGCAGTCCCTGTAGTGTCTATTATGGTTTCTCAAATAAGCTAGTTGCTCAGTAAATATTCACTGGAAGGCAGCCAAGTTTCCTTGCCTAAGGCATAGTGAATTCTTACAATTTTATGTTGCCTGGACATCCATTTTGATTGTAAGTTGGACTTTCTCATAGTAGAAGCAAGGCTTAGTGAATCGTGACATAATTTCTAGTTCTCTGCTTCCTCCTAGCTCCTCAAGGTGGTCAATCCAGACATCTGCTGGTGCACACCTCCCCTAGGTGACAGCTCAGTACAACCTACCTGACTCAACCCCAAGACTCCTCCCTCCGCATGGACTGCACAGAGATGCCACAGTTACCACCACTCGGTCACAGTGTGGCTCCATGAAACTGGTACCTGTTGCTGTAAACTCCCCCCCACCCATTAGAACTCTCTGCAGGAAACCTGCTTGGGTAATGCCCCAAACCCCAACAAAGTATTAGGCCCTGAGGTCTCTTGTGCTCTCTTTTGCTCCCCACACTGGTGGAGCCTGCATGTCCAGGACAGCTCCCCTTTCCTGTTGGCCCTGCGAGGCAGGCTGCCCTCTCTGCTCTGGATCTGTGAGTCAAAAGCTGCTTCTGTTATTTCATGCGTTTTGCTGTACGATCTCCTCTGTGTCTCGCCTGATCAACACACCCGAACCTAACTCTCCTTCTGCTCAGAGCTCTCACAGAGAGTGATTCTCTTGGTAGGAATAAGCTCGACACAGGGCAGGCTGGGCACAGTGGCTCCCATCTGTCATCTCAGCACTTTGAGAGGCCGAGGTGAAGGATTGCTTGAGTCGAGGAGTTTAAGACCAGGCTGGGCAACACAGTAAGATGTTGTCTACAAAAACAAATTAAAACCCAAAAGCAAAAACCAAACAAATTTAAAACCGAACCAAAACAAAACATACACTAGATACAGAGCAGACAAGAGTCATGTCTCAGTCTGTTTGGGCTGCCATAAAAAATGGCTTAGACTGGCTAATCTGTAAACACCACCACCACCAACGGATTGCTTACAGTTCTGGAGGCTGGGAAGCCCGAGACAGAGGTGGCAGTAGATTTGGTGTCTGATGAGGGTTGACTTTCTGCTTCATGGATGGTGCCTTCCAGCAGTGCCCTCACATGGCAGAAAGGTGAACAAGCTTCCCTGGGCCTCTTTTATCCGGTCACTAATCCTGTTCATGAAAGCTCTGCCCTCATTACCTAATCATCTCCCAAAGGCCCCGCTTATTAACAGCACCACGTTAGGAATGAGGTTTCAATTTACGGATTTTAGGAGGATAGAGACATTCAGACTATAGCAAGCCACAAGGACGTCTGCCAGTGTAAACAGTTTTTCCTGTTTGTGGGACACCTGGCCACAAGTCAGACCTGGGCATCAGGCCATCTGCCAGGATAAAGAAGTATCCAGTTAAAGGCACACTAAACATCCACAGCCACCTCCCGGGAACCCCCTCGGGTTGGAGCTAGAACACGGAGACCCTGAGACCAAATTAGGAAAAAAAAAAAAAAATACAACCTAAGGTAACATAACTAATAAGCTATTAGTTGGCCAAGTTAGATTTGAACTCAGATCCACATGGGTCTAATGCGTGTACTCTTCATTTTTACTATGTTATCTCCTTATGCTTTTTGTTTGATTTTCTAATACAACAGGTTTACCATGGGTCATTTTTATGTCTGTTACAAGCTCAAGTGAAACGTATCTTTAACCATATAAGACATGAAAAATAATTTATGAATTACAAAGTCAAATATGCCACGGAATAGTCAAATATATCCCTTTGTGCAATGAGGGGCAGGCACAAGAAAACTAAGTAAAGGCTAAAAGGGGTTATGAAAGGATTTAGAAAATCATCTTTGAGACTCTAAAATAAGTATTTGGCGTAGTCAAAAGGATACTGGTAAAGAAAGGTTGTATAAGATACTTCAAGTAAGGAAAGAATAATTAACACAGGGGTTTCAATGGCATGCAGAAACAAAACAAAGCAAAAAGAAAATATGAGAGACTTTCCCAAGCACATCTGGTGCAGGTCAGGAACCTACTTAATTGTCTGAACAGCAATTAAAATAGGAAGAAAGGGAAATACAGGGAGAGAAAAAGAAATGTTCAGATTAAAACTAGAACTAGTCTTTTAACTACAGAGCCGAAGAAAAACAGATTTCTTATCCTTTGTAGGACATCCTTTATTATTGTAGTTAAGGCCATTGGCAATGATTTTTCCATAACTCAGTCATCAAAGCCTTAGCTTGACAGGTGAAAGCCAGTGCCATACAAAGAGCAGCTCTGAGCAAATTAAAGACACAAAGGAAAACGAAGAGGCCCCCCATGTGTTTCGTATATCAAGAATATGTATTTGCTTCCTGGGTAGTCTTATAAAAATCAATGTCTTTGTTACATACGTTGATCACAGCACATGATTTTATAATGGTTAATAATAAGGGAATCAGAGGTGTGCTGATTATTTGCCTTCCTGGGGGCAATTGTCAAACAGCCTTTATGTGCTTTGCAAAGGCTGTAAAGTGGTTTAGCAACATATTTAATTCTGAGTTAGTGACACTGTGACTCACTGGGAGGTGGCAAGGTATCAGGCTGATGGAATATGTATCACATCAAAATGTCAGAGATGTAGTGTCAAACCATAAAGAGATGCTTTTAGCAGGTAAAGTCTTGCATCAAAGCTGATATTTGAAATGGTCTAGAGAGCATTTAAATTTGCACATAATTCTCCATGGGACTTTACGGAACATTTGTGTGGCATATGAACAGCAATATGCTGAAGTCCAAGACTCACATATTGGAAACCGCAACAGTTTTGAGACTGTTCTTGGTTTAAAGTCACTCATGGCGTCCTGCTTCTTGGAATGTATAGGTGGGGTTTTAAGCATTTTTCAAAATACAGTGACCATAGCTTTTAATTTAGGGAGAAAAATGGATACACGTTATGCAGGCATGTTGAGGATGCTGAAGAGGGACGAGGTAAACAGCAAACAGCCTGGAATAAGAAAGAACAGTCAGCTGGGCCAGGCATGGATCATGAATACCCAGGGGGTGGTGTGGTCTAGTGTCTGTGAAAAGCAGAAAATAAGTAAGTTTGACAGAGATCTTACAAATGGGAACAAAACAGAGAGGAAAAAGAACAGAGGGCAGACCAAGTTAGCAGAACGTGGGTGCAGGTAGAACCTGGGCGTCTTTGGAGTCAAGTAGAATTCAGCACCTCCAGAACCAGGGCTGGGCCTATCCTTTAGGGTAATGAAAACGGGCTGTGATGCTAACACGCTTAGAAGCAGAAGCCAAAGGGAGGACTGAGCTTTAAAAAGAAATCAGACAACAACTCCTCACGTCCCCCCCAACCATGCCCTGGCAACCTGGCAACCACCTACTCTGTTTTGATACATATGAGTACTTTGGATACTTCATGGTTTAGAGTTTGGGTTTGCAAGATGAAACAGTTGTGGAGACCAGATGCACATAAACGTGACTCTACTTAATGCTAGTGAAGTGTATGCTTAAAAATGGTTAAGATCGTCAATTTGGTGTTATGTGCTTTTTATCACAATTGTAAAAAAAAAAATAACAGAAGTAAATCAGGCAAAAGAGTAGGCAGCAGCTCTGCTGGCGTCGTGGCCTTCTGTAACTTCTGCTGGCCTTTCAATATTCCCAGCACCAAGCACAGAACGTGGAACTTGGCTTGACATTGGTGTAGTGCATGAATACATTTCTGAATAATGATCGATTGCAGCTCACTCAAGAATGTCTGTACGGAAGAGTTTCTCAAGTTATATCCAGTTTTCAAAAAATAATTTGTTATTGCATATATTCCGTGGAGGTTCTATCTCATTCTACCTTTTTGTAACCTTTGCACCTACCGTAATACCAGGTTGAAAGTGGGTTGCTCAACTGATGCTTGCTGACTAAGGTGTGACTATTTTAAACTGGAGATAGTTTGCAAGGAATTACCTGCAACTATAGTAATGATATTCTTCCCATAAACAAGTTGTATTCTGAGATCTCTCATAATCAAAATTTAGTTATGCATTTGTAGGAACTTCATGGAGCTATAATGTGATACAAAGAAGAAAATAGGAGCTACCAGAGAGAATATGGCATTTTAGGAAAAATGTTTTACTCTCTACAGTTCCTCTTCTTGCATACTGGCAGCAAAAGGAAGACTCAGATTAATCGAGGGTTGAAATGCCATGGTTCTCAGTTCTGCTTGCTGCCTCTACTCCAGATGGGCTCCATGTTTGTGGCCCACCAGAGCTTTTCATGTCTTTCAAGTTGGTGCCTTACCAAACCCAGTAACTTATTTCCTCTAACCACATCTCCATGCACATGACAGTCAATCCTTCCATTAAGGGTTTGCTGTCACACTGCATCCACTATTTCTTGTTAATTGCAGTTGTAGGCTTTCTCTCCAAGACACTTTTTATGAAAGGCCTATATTCATTTGCCTGGAATTACTGAGGGGTTGGTTTGCCTGAAAGCATAGCAGTGGCTAAATAAGTATGAATGTCCCTTCCCACTAAAGAATAATCACAGTAGTGTCAATCTTGTTTTCAGATCAATAATAAGATAGGCCAGCAGGCCTACAGAGTCACATTTTGCTTTCACAGAAGCTTTGTTTATTTAGGAATTATGTCTTTATGCTGTACATCTATAAACTATGAACAGAAGTCATGATGGAAAGTGGAAGTATACGATGTACAATTTTCTAAAACCGTTAGGTACACTTGATTTTGCCTCCAATGATCCTCCTGCCTTAGCATCCCAAAGTGCTCGGATTACAGGTGTGAGCCACTGTGCCCAGCTGCCTCTTAAAAAAACAAATTGCTCTCTTCCCATTTCCTACCAAGAGTTGTTCCCATCTCTGTGCTTCCTATTCTCCACACCTAGACTAGGAGTCTCTCGGGGTCGGGAATAGTTTCTTGTTTGTGGTGACAGTCATGGTTCCTTGCACGAAGCCAAAATTCAACTTACTGATTGAATGAATATACAAATGAATGAAATTGTGTGTGTGTTTGTGTATGTGCATGTGTGCAGAGCACACACTGCATACGTACCTATTTTAGGAAAAAGGCGAGGTGTGGGATAGGACTGGTAGAAAGCACAGTCATGCAGTCAACATCTATTAAAATGATTCAGAGTGTTGTTCATGTCATTTCTTGACTGCGACTATTAGAACCACCGAGAAAGTTGAAAAATATTGATGCTGGGGCTCTTTTCCAGAGCAATTAAGTCAACATATCTGAGGATGGATCCTCGGAATGGAAATGCCATGTAATGAAGTTTCATCTGAGGTAATTTCCTGCTTTTTCTTTAAGGTTTTGTAGAAGAGAGACATCTCCATGGTTGTAAGCTTATCTTGAGCATACATTATTTTCAGTTTAGTTCAGAAAGTTAAAGCATTATCATTTTAATGCTTTTGCTTATTTTGGAGAATTTTCCACTTATTTGACTTATTTTTTCCCTAAGCTTATTATGGGCACATGGTTTTATTTTAGAAATCCAAACATTTGCCTTAAGCTAGATGTAAATTTAAAGAGCAACAAGTGAATTTTAAGTAGGTGAAAACCTCAAGAGAAAGAGCCGGCATCTGAAGAAACGAACAAGTTCTAATTTATATAAGGTTGGCTCTGTGGTCAATTTAGAGAGAGAAGGGATAGTTTTGTTTATGCCCAAGGAACAAAGCTGCTTTGGTAGAAAGAACAGGGAATACTTCCTAATAAAGCTTCCATTTAGTAATTCAGGAAGCAACTACTATAGTAAGATGTTTTCTGAATTGGTTTGTGAGGAAACACGGTAGAAATGAAGATGTTTGTTCAGCCTCAATCCTGTTGCTTTGGCATCTCTGAAACTCTTAGATGAGAAAGCAGAGGGTACTTTTATGTAACCATGGAGCCAATGCATGCATGAAAAAGCTGCTGAAACCTCAAGAAGTGACATGAATATTGGGTTGCAAGCATCCTTAGCTCTTTGTCATGTCCCCACTTCTCAGTAGGTGCTGCGCAATGATGGTGCAAAGCATGAGATGGGGGATTGGAAAACCTAGAGGTTGGTACTGGTCCTGCCATTGATTGACCACATGACCTGGAAGTAAATCACTTATCTGTTTTTGGTGCTCAGCTGCTGTGATGGTTAAATTAAGGAGTCAACTTGACTGGATTAAGAAATACCTGGAGAGTTGGTAAAACATTATTTCTGGGTGTGTCTGTGAGGGTCTTTCCAGAGGAGATTGGTGAGTGAGTTGGCGGACTGAGTGAGGAAGATCCTCCCTCATGTGGGCAGGCATGATCCAACTTGCTGAGGTCCCAGAGATAACAAAAGGCAGAAGAAAGACAAATTCCTTTTTGTCCTCCCAAAGCATTGACACTCTTCTTCTCTTGTCCTTGACCATCAGACCTCCAGGCTGTCTGGCCTTTGGACTCGAACTTGCATAGTGGCCACCTGGGTTCTCAGGCCTTCAGCTTCAGACTAAGACTTACACCCACAATTTTCCTGGTTCTGAGGCCTTCAGATTAGACTGAGCCATGCTACCAGCTTCCCTGGTTCTCCAGCTTGCAGAGAGCCTATTGTAGGACTTCTCAACCTCCCAATTGCATGAGCCAATTCTCCCAATAAATCTCTTCTTATATGTACAGATATAGATGTATATCTGTATTGGTTCTGTCTCTCTGGAGGCCCTTAACTAACACAAAAAGGATTTAACAAAAAGAAGGCCTGTTGTGGGACTTAGCCTTCATAATTGTATGACCCAATTTCCCTAATAAATTCCTTTTCTCTCTCTCTCTCTCTCTCTCTCCATCAATCCATCCATCCATCCATCCTGTTGCTTCTCTCTCTCTTTGGAGAAGCCTAATACAGTTGGATTACCTGCTTTAATGGAGTCAGTTACCATCATGCTTAATGGGGTTTCTATGGGCATCAAATGAAATCATGGGAAATACTCTTAAGCTCTTATATAAATCCAATTAAGGAAATATTTAATGGGTACCAAACATGTGGAGGGGTAGACTAAACTCTTGAGACACAAAGATACTATGAGATGATCCTTGACTTCCTCTAGTGATTCACCATTTGGGGAGGGAAACAGAAACGCCAAAAAAAGGTGTGACTGAGAAATCCTTTCATAAAAATAGAATTAGATGCTATGGGAACTTCAATGAAGAAGAAACAATGGATTCTGCTGGGATGAGAGGGGATAAAGAGGGTATGTTGAAGAGACTTCCTAGGGTCATAGATACTTGAACTGAGTCTCAAAGGATCAGAGAATTTGAACTGCAGAGGAAGCTTGGGAAAGGTACAGATGCATGAAATGCATACAGTGTTCAAGGCAGTCCGGATGATGTGGAGTGATTAGCATCTGGGGTTGAAGTGAAGCAATGCAGTTGATGGGGCTGGATGGACAGGTTGAGGCATCAGACTGAACTGCCTTGAAGACCATGCTGTATGGTTTAGATTGTATTTTGTAACTAATAAGAATATATGGAAAGGTTTTGACAGAAGAATACCATGATTGAGTGTTTACAGATATAAACTATAATGATACATTTGTTTATGAAAACAAATTAATTTTTATTTTCTTTTCCTAATTATATACAGAAGTCCTAAAATTGTACAGCAGTTTCCCCCTTATCCATGGGAAATATGTTCGAAGACTCCCAGTAGATGCCTGAAACCACAGGTAGTACCAAATCCTAAAAGATGCTCCTCCACTTACAGTGGGGTCATATCCCAATAAACCTACTGTAAGTCAAAGAACATGGATCACTATCCACCATTGTAAAGCTGAGGAAAATTTTAAGTCAAAACATTGTAAATCAAGAATCATCTATGTATACTATTTTTTTTCCTATTCATATATATCTATGATAAGCTTTAATTTACAAATTAGGCACAGTAAGAGATGAGAATGATAAAATAGAACAATTATAACAATGTACTGTAATAAAAGTTATGTTAATATGGTCTTTCTCTCTCTGTCTCAAAATACTGTAATATTTTCAAACCATGGTTAACCACAGGTAACTGAAATTTCAGAAAGCAAAACCATGGACAAGGGGGACCACTATATTTATAGTTCAGTAAAGATTTTATACGAGTTGGAACACTAGTAGCTAGACTTAGAGTTCAGTGAATTGAATGATCATTGTGCTTATATTTTTATCATTGACCTAGATGTAACCCATTAAAATGTATTACAAACCAAGAGAAGCAACTAGTGGGCACACAGTTGCAGATTGGACATGACCCAGAGACATTCTGATACACATACTGTCTGCCTTACGATTTCCTTCCATTATATTGAGTCAGAAGCCAATTGCTGCTCCTTTTAAATAATTCTGTACATGAAGAGATTGCCATTTTGGAAGGATTTTGACATAGTTTGAGATGATGGGGGAGGGGAGCAAGACATAAGTGATTTCTGCTTTCCAAAAACTCACAAGACAAGGCCTTAGTAATGTTTTCAAATGTTTGAGTGCTATGCCGTCTATCTTTGAAAATACCGATCAGTGGGCAATACTGGATGCTGAGCTTAAGGAAAATTTAACAAGAGAAAATGAAAGCCCTCATTTAAAACTTCCTAGGATAAAATGTTAAAGAGGTCTAGCAAATCTTCTCAAAATAGCTCTTTTAAATTTGAAAGAAAGTAATCAGAATTATTACCACTTGTGCTAATTATGTAACAATTAGTTATTCGATGAGAATTTTCAGCTATTAGATATCAGTCACATTTAAATTTTAAAAAACACATAAATTTGGCTTTATGTGTTCTATATGTTGACTCTGTGGAACTTTGAGATCCCTTATAGAATCAGACATTTCCATCCATTTTATGGAGTTAGGTAATAGTAGAAATCACATGGGACTAGAAATTAGGAATCAGAATTCTAGACTTGATTCTGCAGCTAATATATGATTATGGGTAAATAACATAACTGCTTATCTTAATCCACTTTGTGCTGTTCTAACAGAACACCTGAGACTGGGTAATGTATAAAGAATGGAATTGTTTTTTGTCATAGTTTTGGAGCCTGGGACGTCCAAGATCAAGGTATCAGTGTCTTATGAGGGCCTTCTGCTGTGTCATAACATGGTGGAAAAGCATCACATGGAAAGCATCACAAGAGAGAGAGCAAGAGAGGCCAAACTCATCATTTTATAAGCAATTCACCCCTGAAACCATGAGCCCAATTCTAACATAATGGCACTAATATTTTCATGAGGGCAGTGCCACCATGATCCAAACACCTCCCTCTGGGCCCCACCTCCCAACATTGCTGAATTAGGGATCAAATTTCTAACACATGTACTTTGGGGAACACTTTCAAATTATAGCATTTCATCTCTGGTCCCCCAAATTCGTATCTTTCTCACATGCAAAATATATTCAATCTATCTCTGTAGACTCTAAACTCTTCACTCATCCCAGTCCCAACTCAAAGTCCAAAGTCCAGAATGTTATCTAAATTAGAAATGGTTGAGACTAACAGCATGATTCACTTGAGGCAAATTTCCCTCTAGCTATGAGCCTGTGAAGTTAAACAAGTTATGTGCTTCCAAAATATAATCCTAGGACTAAAACAGGCATAGTATAGACATGCCCATTTTGAAAAGGAGAAATAAGCAGGAAAAAAGGGGTAGCTGGTCTCAGATAAGTCCAAAAAGCCAACAGGGTGAACACTAAATCTTAAGACTCCAGAATAAAGTTTGACTTCTTGTGCTGAACACACTGGAGTTGAGGCTGGGCCCTCAAAGTCTCAGGCAGCCTCACCCATATAGCTTTGCTGAGTTCAGCCCACATAGGAGCTCTCATGGGTTGGAGTTTCATACCTGCATCTCTCCCAGGCTGGGGCTACATGCTGGTAGCTCTATAGGTCTGGGGTTAGGGTTGTGGGGTTTGCCCTACACCCATGGCTCCACCAGGCATTGCCATAGTGGGAAATCTGCTATGACTTCTCTCTGTACCAGGTTTCTGCCTGGGTCCTGAGGCTGTCCAACATATCCTTTGAAATCTAGGTAGAGGCTACCATGGCCCACAGCTAATGTACTTTGTGTGCCTACAGAATTAGCACCACATAGGTACCACCAAAGATTACCCTTACACTTTCTGGAGCATCAGCACCAGCTGTACCTGGGCCCACTTGAGCCACAGATGGAGTGGTCGAGGACTGCTACACTGGAATGCAGGGAGCAGAGTCCCTAGGCAGCCCTGGGCAGAGAAACCAAGGAGGGCACTCCAGGACCCTCCTCTGAAACCATTCTGCCCTCCTAGAGCTCTGGGCTTGTGATGGAGGCAGAGCCTCAAAGATCTCCAAAACACCTTCAGGTAATTCTCCTACTGTCTTGATAAATAACACCTGGCTTCTTTCTATCTGTACTAATCCCTTTATTAAAAGGTTGCTTGGCAGCACCTTTACATGGCTGTTCATTACATGGTCAGGCCACAGATTTCCTAAATCTTTCTACTCTACTTCTTTTTTAATTATAAGTTCTATCTTTAAATCACGTATCTTCTCTCTAATCTTACTATATGCAGTTAAAAGTAACCATGCAACTCCTTCAATATTTTGCTTAGAAATTTCTTCCACCAGATATCCGGGTCCATTACTCTTCAATTCTGCCTTCCATAAAGCCCTAGGGCATGAACAATTCAGCCAAGTTCTTTGCCAATTTATAACAAGAATGGCCTTTACTCCAGTTTCTAATAAGCTATTCCTCATTTCTGTCTGAGACCTCATCAGAATGCCCTTTATTGTCCATATTTCTACCAACATTCTGATCACAAAAACTTAGTAATCTCTACTTCCCCTATAATTTCTTCTCTTCTGAGCCCTCAACAGAATTACCCTAAGTGTTTTGTTCATGGCAATGCATGCTTTTCCGAGCCTACTCCTCCAATTTTTCCAGGCATCTACCCATTATACAGTTCCAAAGCTACTTCTACATTTTCAGGTATTTACTATAGCAACACTGCTCTCTCTGGTACCCATTTTCTGTCTTGGTCTGTTTTGTGCTGCTGTAACAGAATACCTGAGACTGGGTAAAATTTATAAAGCACAGAAGTTCAAGATCAAGGTGCTGGCATCTTGTAAGGACCTTCTTACTCTGTCATAACATGGCAGAAGGCAAGAGGGGGTCAAACTCATGCTTTTGTAAGAAATACATTCCCAAGACCATGAATCTGCTTCATGAGAGTGATGCCCTTATGACCCCAACACCTCCCATTAGGCTTAACTTCCCAGTATCCCTGCATTGGGGGTCAACTTTCCAACACATGCACTTTGGGGGACACAAACCATAGCACTGATAATGAGGACATGAGACTGGGTGATTCCAAATTTACTTTAAATTCTATCCTCTTATAACCTCTAATATGGGTACTGCACACTGGAAATTCTATCACTTGAAATTCATCTGTTCACTTTATCTCTATGTTAACCTGATAGACGTAGATGTCTCATTTATTTCAAACCATTTTGTATCTACTCTTCTGCTAATAATGATACCAGGAACAGGCATGTCAGCATTGCTCACTTAAGAGTTTTCTTGTGATTCCTGCTATGACTTTGTTTATTCTAGAATTTTTTCTTTTAGAATTTTCTTTTTCCTTCCTCTATCATGGTGAATGCTTTCTCTAATGTTTGATGATCATTGGTTACCTGTTCCTCCTTGAAAGAGTTTTTAAATTCCCTCCTTGGCAGGAATATAGGAGAGGGGTAAGAAGAGGTAATATGCTTGGCTGCTAGTTTCCTGGGAGGGAGAAGATTTAAACATATGTGGGCTATCCACCATCCTTAGCTCACAGCCTCTCTCTGTGTGTAAATGTATATGTGCATACACTTGCACATACTATCAAAAATGCAATCTGACATAATTTATGGAGAAATTAATAGTGAAAACAAACTGAACATGTTAAGGCTCCATTCTAATTTCTTAAAGCTAATGTGTGTAGTCAAAAATCTAACAGATTGAAACATTCCAAGCAATAGGCATCTCTAAATGATGTTGTCTTGCTCAGAATCTCAGGAGTAAGCATGTTCTCACTCATAAGTAAGAGTTGAATATTGAGAACACATGGACACAGTGAGGGGAATAACACACACTAGGGCCTTTGTGGAGTTGGGGGTAAGGGGAGGGGACTTAGAGGACAGGTCAATAGGTGCAGCAAACCACCATGTCACATGTAACCTATGTAATAAACCTGCACGTTCTGAACATGTATCCCATTTTTTTAGAAGAAATAAAGGAAAAAAAAAGAATCTCAAGGGTAAAAATGTCTCTCTGGAGATTGGGGGTGGAGTAGGAGGAAGTCTGCAGGAAAGAGATATATCTTCTAAATTATGAATAATTTCTTATTTATTTTACCCAATTATAATGTATATAGACTTAGAAGTATTTTTAAATTCAGCAATGAAATAGAAGAGGAAGGAAATCTGGCAGGCAAGCAGATACAGACGTGAAAAATCTGCTCAGTGGCAGTAGTTCTGTATTATATAACTTTTTTTTTTTTTTGAGACACAGTCTCTCTCTGTCGCCAGGATGGAGTGCAGTGGCACAATCCCGGCTCACTGCAACCTCTGACTCCCTAGTTCAAGTGATTCTCCTGCCTCAGCCTCCCGAGTGGCTAGGATTACAGGCATACGCCACCACATCCAGCTAATTTTTGTATTTTTAGTAGAGCTGAGGTTTCACCATTTTGGCCAGGACGTGTTATATAACTTTTTAAGGTCTATGAGCCCTTGCTAGGTGTGTGGCTGGGTATTATTCTAGACCACTAGGGAGCCTGGTAAATGGGAGAGTCACTGAGTGTTGGGATCCCATCATCCCAATCACTCTGGTTGCATGGAACTTGGCTGATATCCAGCACTGGGTCACTCTGTGCCTTTCATGAATTCATGGACTACAACAAAATGAAATGATATAAATGATTCAAGGGTCAGACTTTTGAGCCAGGAATATGAGATCTCTTCATTAAAGAGTGGGTTTTGTGTTGAGGGGGAATTTCTCAGAACAATCCAAAGTGCTCATCTGTTGGGAGCAAGCCCCCCAAAATCCAGTCATAAATTGGCCCCAAAACTGGCCATAAACAAAATCTCTGCAGCACTATGGCATGTCCATAATGGCCCTAACACCCAAGTTGGAACATTGTGGGTTTACAGGAATGACGGCAAGGAACACCTGGCCTGCCCAGGGCAGAAAACCACTTAAAGGCATTCTTAAACCACAAACAATAGCATGAGCAATCTGTGTCTTAAGGGCATGTTCCTGCTGCAGTTAACTAGCCAAACATATTCCTTTCATTCGGCCCATCCCTTTGTTTCTCATAAGGGATACTTTTAGTTAATTTAATATCTATAGAAACAATGCTAATGACTGGTTTGCTGTTAATAAATATGTGGTTAAATCTCTGTTCAGGGCTCTCAGCTCTGAAGGCTGTGAGATGCCTGATTTCCCACTTCACACCTCTATATTTCTGTGTTTGTGTCTTTAATTCCTCTAGTGCCGCTGGGTTAGGGTCTCCCCGACTGAGCTTGTCTCAGCACTCATCAACATAGAAAACCCCTAAAACTGGCAAGCAGCCTTCACATCAGCAGGTGAGGTGAATGGCTTCTCATTGGTTCTCTCTTCTGCTTAGTGCCCAAGGGCTGCTGCTTCTGTGGGTTGGCTGCTGTTGATCCTTCTTTCTTCAAGAAAGAAGGAGCAAGTGCAGAGGATTTCTTTGTTTTGGGAGATGTTTTGCAAATAAGGTGTCATATTGGGACCTTGAATGTTTCCCTTGGGTGTCTCCTCCCAGATGTCACTTCCCCTTTGTTCTTTTGGTTCTTTGTATTTCCTCTGATTTTGAGAGATCTGAGCAGAGAGGCCATGAGTTCTCCTGGCACCTCTCACTGGGCTCCAGCACAGTAGCTCCCTTGGTCTGACTCCTACCCTCTCTGTCTCTTGCCCTTGTACACACCAACCACATGCAGAGTTGCACACACTGATGTGATGTCAAGCTTCAGGGAGAGCCCAGAAGCTTTGTCTGAGACACCATCTGTACCCGCTGGCTCTATTATTTTCTTGAAATGTTAGTTCCCCAGTGTCCCTGTAGATATCACAAAGATCTTTCAGTGAGACGTAGATAGACTGTCAATGTCTCCCCAATAAAGCATGACCACAGCCAGATTAGGACATCCTATTGACATCCAGAACATCTCTACCAGGCAGATTTCCCCCATTGCCTAAGCCCCTCCCTACATTAAGTTAGATGTTTAGGGAGGCACATTAATTCTTTCAGACCACTGGGGAAACATCTAGGGCACCACGCAGCTGCAGTCACAGAGTCAGCACAGACAGATGGGAGGCGATTTGTCGACTTGTAACAATAAAGCCTTGATGTTACCCTGGAGACCTGGAAGTGTTGAATGATCTTCCCTAAGTAGCTAACTTAGTTCTAGGGAGTGACATAGACTTAGGGAATGAGAGTTTATTGTGATATTAGGAAGAAACAATTAATGTCCTCTCTGACTGAGTCTCCTCCTCAGTAAATCAAGGGTAAAAATACTGCCATTCACTTCAGAGAAACTGAGTGCAGCCAGGAAAAAGGAAAGAGGTGCACTGTGTAAATTCAGCATCTGGAAATGCCTTGTCCACTCAGCGATCTGGACACCAGGAAGGCTGGTACCCAGGAAGGCTATTCCACTGGGCAACACCACTGACCCTGGGCGGAACATTTCTGTATCTACTGGATGCTATTAATACTTCTATTCAGTGCATTAAATACATTTCTGCTTCTGTTGAATACTACTGATTTACCTTCTATTAAGAAGCACTTAAGTAGTATTTCTGTTTCTACTAAATACTAAAGAAAATGTTTAAAGTACGTGTAAGGTGTCATGATACAATGACCAGCAGATGACCTGCCTAATTTTAGAAAACAAGACCTCAGCATTATCACTGAAGCTTCCTGTTGATCAAGGAGGCCTTAAGTTCCTTTCAGCTTGACTAAACTTTACACAGGTTTCTCCCTGACTGTAGGGGACTTTGACTTCTCTTTTCTTAGAGCATTTACATTAGAAAACTTGCAATTGTAAATTCTTACTCTGCCCTTTGAGATGGACATCTTTTACAGCCCAGGAGTGTTTTTCTCAAGGACCTCGGAGCTATCCCTTTGAAATGTTGTTATCAAGAAAAGAGGGCCCCAGTCTCTCAGCCTCCGTGGAAGGGTAAGGAGCCTAAATTCTGAAAGTGCCAATTGGCAAATGCAGATGGCCTAATCACATTGCCCCACCATCTTCCAGTACCTGTTCTCTGGCTCACTCCATGCTTGAAAACTTTCCAGTCTTTTGTGCCAACGGAGTCGAGTTCAACCTCTCCTCTACTGCAATAGTCTTAATCCATATTACAGTCTTTTCAAAGCAAGTCTTCTCTGCCATTTTTAATGAGTGTCTGGTGCAATTTTTCTTTTACGCTATGTGCTTCCGCTTGATTCCATGCACTTATTTCCTCCTGACTCAGATGAAACTGCTCTCCCAGATTTGGGGTTTATGGTTCCCTTGATTTTCTTTATAGTTGACCACATTTTGTAGCCCTAAATCACTTGTTTATTTTTGTTTTTGAACTTCATCTAAATGAAAATATGCTGTACACTTCTCATGAAATTACAAGAATAAACTTTACCACTTGCCAAAAAAAAAGAGCTGGATAAAGAAAATTATTACCAAACAATCATGTTTTTTGTAACTCTACAAACAAAGGAATGGGCCCAGAACCAGAAGAATTAAGAATATATGTATTTTTTAAAACTTAGAGAATCCCTAATCCTCTGATTCTTACTTTAATGATACTTTCCTCGAGCATACATAATTCTTTGACATTGAATTTCCCCAGCATATATATTCAGTAGTCCCCATTGGTAGATAACTTCAACTATTAAAGACAATCAAACTTTTCTTTAACTCTATATTTTAAAAGAAAAAAAAAAGGCATATTAAGCACAATGACAATTCCCCTTTCTTATAATTAGATTCCAATACTTTCTTTCCCCATGCAACAATACAATAAGCACAATGATTAAGAAACTCTAATTGCAATTCTAGTTTCTGATTTCACAGAGACCTAACTGTTACATCTTTGTTGATGACATAGAATAATTCAAATTAGAGAAGTCAAAAGAGGATTAAGAAAAACTCCAAAGGACCAGCAGCACTTGATAATTGAACTGCGCTATAGCAGCTGGAAAGCAACACAGACAGATACAACGCCTAGACTAGAACTTGGAAGATGCTATTTTCCTGGCATACTCAAATGAATTGGAAGTTAGTTAAAGGTTATTCACTGAGTGTCTGTCCTCTGAGGATTTCCAACCAAAGAGTATGATATTAAGAAGAAATTGACTCTAGGATGTAAAAATAATTTTAAACACTTAGAACATCTCCTGTTCTTCTCCACTACATCCTGCCAAACATAAAACAGTACTGGACATATACCTTACAGGAGTCTTTGCAGATAGTTGTTCTTATGTTCATATCTGGTCACAGAAACAACTCCTCAACTTCTATCATCAAACAGTTGGATAGTCCTCACAGAGCTAAGCACTAGGACCCTATTTGACAAATGTATATGTGGTGGAATAAAATATGGTCATACATTCCCTGAGACTACCATCAAGCCAAGGTATTATATTTGCAGGTTTAAAATTGTAATTAAAAGATAGTATGGATGCTATGCTGATATTTATGGAAACCATCAAATGTAGGGTGGCAACAATATCTCCATTAACCCAAAGTATTTTCAGAATGTATTTATATAGAGAAATTGTTATATAGTTTCATTTCAACAGCTATGTAACTTGTGTCTAGCTGTTCACAGCCTTAAAAATTTTATGCAACTCCTTCATTTCTCTAGAGTGTCCCAGATGGAAGTCAAACCTATATATTTTCCGCAAGCATAACAAAAGAGATTCACACCTATTGTTGGGGGGCAATTAGCAAACTCTGCAAAAGAAAAAAAATCCATATTTTCTGCCACATAATGCCTCTAAGACTAATTAGAATATTCCTTTTTATAGCTGCTTTTCTAGCTACTTGGTGAAATTTATAACTGACATTAAGCATAGAACTTTGGAGTCGTGCACGTGCTTATTTTGCTGAGCTCACTATTACCTGACTAGAATAATCAAAAAGGGAAATTTACGAATGCAGTAGATAGAACGGTGAAAACTCACTCAAATTAACATTTCCTAAAAGAGGTAAGTGCTTTGTCCAAAAGGACATCCAGATTCTGGGAGGGTACAATCTTTTTCAATGGCTGACTGAAAATAATGACATTTTAATAATGAAAAATGGAAATTTTGTACAAAATATGATTGGGATTTTATTTGGAGAAATATGAAAACAAAAACATAACGTTCTCCCAATTGTCATACGATGATGATTTCTCTTCCCCTAAATCTAAAACTGAAGGCGTGTGTTCCAGGAATAGGGGAACTGAGAGCCATCAGTTTCATGGCTTCATACCGTAGAATATCTGGGGAGATGGTGTCGTTTCCAAATGCGTTTGGAAGGCTTGGAGGTTGACGTGGTTAAACCTGATCTTGGGATGCACAGGATGGACCCATGTGAACCTGGGTTGTGAAGTGAAGGGTAAGCCTGATTCTTTTTACTACAAATTCAGTGCTCATTATCATACTCATTATCATACTCAGGTTGTATCTCACTTTATTCTCCCTACACAGAATGCTTTAAATGGCTTTTCTACACTGAGAAGTATATAATATATATATATATTTTGAGGTGGGGTGTTGTTCTGTCACCCAGGCTGAAAGGCAGTGACACAATCATGGCTCATTGCAGCCTTAACCTCCCGGACTCAAGTAATCCTTCCACCTTGGTCACATTTTTGCTGTTTGGGGGTCATCAGTTTGATCTGGGACATTGGTTGAGAGAGCCTGGGTTAAACTGACTTTTCCCATATTCCTAAAATCAGCCAAGTCATCAAAATGTATGGAACATGAGACCTACCAGGTGGCAACCTTGATTATTAGACCTCACTCTTCTAAACAGACCCTGATCTCCCTTGGAGAGCATGCATTTGTTCTTGAGAGAATTCAGTTATTCTAGTCACCTTCTATGACTTTCCAATGATTGCAAACGAGTGAAAGTTGCTTTTAAGGGGATACACTATTTTAGTGAAAGTAACCATATGACACCGATTTCGTCTATACAAAAAGAACAGTACAATTACATTTTTAAAGGTATGAAAAACCTTTAGTTCAGGTGGGCACTCATTTTTGTGAAAATTTGGAGATTATTTCATATTTTAAGGTTAAGAGAATGTTTATGAGTGTGAAGGAATCCTACATTTTTAAAATAGTTTGTGGCTCTACATCCCTTGATTTGATATCATCTATAGGCGTTATTGAGGTTGGGAGAGAATGGAAGGTGACTTCTGAGATTAACATAAATAATCATTATCATTTTAGGATCAGCAAAGTCAAGAGTTTCGGAAATTGAGAGGCCCAAGTTGAGTGTTTCAACCTCAGGAATAATTTTCAATTTATGTTTTATAACTGATAGGAATCAGTCGACTCTTTTAAGACAGGCTATAAAATCCTTTCTCTTTTTTCATATGTGACCATATATAATCAAAATCAATCTCTTTACAAAATAAAATCATAGGATTATATCGGTGTTTCTCAAATTTGCTTGATGGTATGGTTGTTAAGAGTACAGATTCTCTTGTGTCTGATGAGATTCTGACTCCATAGGTTGGAGTGGAGACTAAAAATCTATATTTTCCACACATTCCCTGGTGATTGTTTTCATTTAACAAGTAGTAAAATAAGGGACCAGATGATTCCTGTAAACTCTTCCAGTTGTAACATTCCATAAATCCATAATCACTGTCCATCCTGGATGTCTGCCTTAAGACAAATAAGAACAGTCTTTTCTTGATTGGTAAACAGACTGCCAAAAACCTTAGGTAGCCTGAATTTGAGAGAAAGAAAATTAAGAAAAAATTCAGAGAGCAGGAGAAGCCTAAATAAGTGCTATGTAGATACTATTGGCTAATCTTCTCACTAAGTTATCATGACAATTTTCATATACACTTGAATGTGAAGAAAACTCGATATTAATCTGAATAGGCCTATGGAGAAAGAGATCTTTCAGAGAGAAGTACTTATTTAGGCTGTTTTGTGGGCCACACATCCAATATTTCCATTAGTTCTTAAGTGGGTCTTGTTTAGATCTGAAATCTCTTGCTTTTCTCACACACAGTCATGTGAAAACCCACAGAGAAAATTAGGGTTAGGGTGATATTTGTTGGTCCAAATCCCTTAGGTCAGAAACTGCTCTATATTTTGCATCAAAGCCTCTGTTAGTATGTGAGAAAGTTCAAAACAAAACAAAAACAGTGACTGCTGCCTCTACTCAGAGGATGTGCTTCGACATTAATGGTATGAGAAAGGGTTGTGGCAGGTTTCAGATAGTTAGACAACAATTTGGTTTTGACAACATGAGGTTTTGGTAGACCTCAGGTGCTGATTTGTAGTGTCATTATTTTCAAACAAGAAATCTTGCTAGCCTGTAGCAGGAGGATTAGGGTTCTAACTTTTATTGGAATGCAGAAGTTTTAAACTTGAGTCTTGTAGAGTTTTCAAACTGCATGAGGTGGGTGGGTATCTAGTTCAAACTCTGAATTTTAAAAACAAGAGATCCAAAGCCCAGAGAATGTAAATAGTTTTTTCAAAGTGCAAAGACTGCAGGAGGCAAAACAAGAATCTGACTTACTCCTTTTACTACAAATTCAGTGCTCATTATAATACTCAGGTTGTGCCTCACTTTATTCTCCCTACACAGAATGCTTGAAATGGCTTTTCTATACTGAGAGGTATAATATATATATATATATTTTTGAGATGGGGTCTTGTTCTGTCACCCAGGCTGAAAGACAGTGATACAATCACGGTTCACTGCAGCCTTGACCTCCCGGACTCAAGTGATCCTTCCACCTCAGCCTCCTGAGTAACTGTGACTATAGGCGTGCACCAACACACTAATTTAAAAAAATTGTTTTTGTAGAGACGAGGCCTTACTATATTGCTCAGGCTGGTCTCGAACTCCTGAGCTCAAACAATCTGCCTGCCTCGGCCTCCCAAAGTGCTGGGATTAGAGGTGTGAGCTGCTGCACATGGCTAGTATTTTTTAAAGTACACATTTTCTTTACTTCTTGGGGTAAGCTGTCATTTCCTGGAAGGCAGTGATGTAAATCTGCCTGGTTTGTCCTAAGGGACAAGGGTCCAACCTCTGCCCTTACCTTACCTTTTCCTTTCAGATCAGAAAGTGTCCTGCTGTCCTGGACTGGGGCAAACAATACAGTGTGACAACTTTAAGAAGGAGATTGTCACATGCCAATATATTAGCAAGGCCTAAACACATTCGAATTGGTCATATAGCCACATAGGCATCTTAATATAATTTCCAAAAACACTTGTTTTCAAACATCTCTTTATGAAAAGGATCCTGCTATTTTCTCTCATTATGGATAATTTTTTCATTCATTAGGCTTAAGATGAGATAAATGAATTTTGGGGAGAGGTCACTCATGATCCAATTATAACCTGCAAGTTATTACAGAGAGAGTAAGTGTAATGTTATTGCAAGTAAGTAAGTGTAAGAAAGGTAACAGAGATTAAATAGTGGAGAAAGGTTGAGAAGAGGGACCTAGATTATTTTGAGTACTAAGGTAACAGGAAGTATTTGTATAGCAGCCTCATGGGTTCATTTTGCCTGCTGCTCAGAAAAGTCAATGCATTGAGTATAGCAGGTATTGCAGCAGAGAAAGAACTTAATTATAGAAGGGCCAGCCAAGAGAAGGATTAGAGACATTAAAGCTTGGAGGCCAGTGTTTTTCAAGGTAATTTGGTCGGTAGGGGGATGGGGAATGGGTGCTGCGGATTGACTGGGGATTAAATCTTAGGAATGTCCAAAATGGTCTTTGTGCACTGAGTCAGTATCTGGGTGAAGGTCACAGGACTGGTCGAGCCAGTTCCCTGGTATGAGTCGGGTTCAGGTGGCATCAGCTGGTCCAGCCAAATGCAAAAGTCTGAAAAATACCTCAAAGCAGGTTGTGACCATACAGATGTTATCTAAAGGAGCAGTTGGAGAAGTTACAAATCTTGTCCCTCTGGAACAATAGCTGGTTATTGTTTAACTATGCCTATATCTTAGCAGAATGCAGGCCCCTCCCATAATCCTAATCTTATGTCCTCTCATTAGATTTACAAACATGCTTTCGGTCCCTAAGCAAGGAGAGGTTAGTTTCAGGAAGGATGTTTCATTTTTGTTTTAAAGCTAACAAAGTCAGCTAGCTTGTGAGGTTAGAAGCAAGATGGAGTCAGGATAGATTCCTCTCACTGTTACAATTTTTACAAAGGCAATTTCGTTTGCTTCCACCTCTGACTGCCTGTGAGACATGAAGTTCAATCCTTGAAACCCAAAGAAAGGAGAAGGCAGGGGGCTGAGTCCTAAGAGCATCACTGTTGGTGTGGCCCAGGGAAAAAGACGGCTGCCTGTGAAGGACTTCCTCTACTTTGATGGATATGAAGCATAATAACACCCCATATGCAATTTGATGATTCTCACCTTCACTAAAAACTTGTAACATGCTATAACAGAATTATATTAGTTGGGTTATAGTGTCTGTTTTTGGGGTCAAATAATGTAGAAGAAAACTAAACATTAGCAGCATGGTAATAACATGTTGAATAGTGAGTGTAAAAGTTGGGTCCTTCCTGAACACTCCTGGAAGTCATTGATAATGTGAGGAACAAAGCTGGGTTTCCCACAGTAAAGTGTCATAGCGGACTGAGGCACCTTCTTCAGATAGAAATAAAGAGGGCAGTCCCCAAGGCTGAAACATTTGGAGACACTGTGTTTCCGGTATCATGCAGCTACTTTCATAGCTAGAAGTATGTGTACACCACACCTCGTTTTCTTTCACTGTGGCTGAGAGATACGGAGGAGAGCAACAGATGAAGAAACATGCCTAGCGGGTATGGAGGAATTTCCAAATTAACTGATTTTTCTGGGAAGCTGAGCTGTAACTACTTTGGGTGGCTGGAATTTTTCATTCTGTATCTAGCCAGTGCTCCAAGGATTAATTTTTATTTTTTTTTTACATTTTAAAGGTTGATCTGTAGGGGGTGATTCACAAGGGGAGGAAGTGTGTAGTAGACTATTTGTAAATTGTACTCCCAAGGCTATAGCATAAAAAGGCAACACTGTCTACATCTAGATGTTGTTATATAGTCAGGACAGTGTCAAGTGCAGGCCTCCCTTTATGTGAATTTGAATGATCTTTCAGGTCTGTAATAAAAAGTCTTATTAAGTTACTCTTATGGCCGTTCCTTTCTTCACCACAAATGCAATTTCAGTGTCCAGAGAGTTTTGTATTTGGGAGGAAAATTCATAAAATCCCAGAAGGTAGAGTTACAGGACTTTCCAACCCAAATTGTAAATTATGAATGCTCATAAAAGGAGGACTTTCAGGGAGTTGGTATAAAGATTGATGTGCGGACTTTAAAGGAAGTCCCAGGGACAGCAAACAGCATCCAACTTCATCCAATGGCTTCATGTGCCACAAATCAGTAGGTTTAATCTCTGACCTGGCACCTCACAGAGTCCACCAAGACATCTCACTCAAGAAGCTGGTGCAGCTGCGTGTGCTTTTCATAGTGTGAAATGAAGCGGTTATTGCCTCATCTCCCCTAATCTTCAGCAGCCTAGGTGCATTGTCACCTACAGGGTTTATTGGCATTTCTTTCCCAATTCAGGCAAACATCCTCCAACCAGACAAGGGGAAACACTCAGGGTAACAGAAATAAAAAGAAACACGGAGATTCATTATAACAAAACAACAGATGAATATTTAAACTAATTTAAGTATGACCAATGAGCTGCATAAACTGTATCATTAATCACTCTGGCACACATGAGCATGCTTTCTGGGCTAAAAATTATGCCATTAAAATTCAGTAAAACTTAGTCACAGTGCATCTCTCTCTACTGAACACAGTTAGCGTTGATTATTCCCAGGATTATAATGTATTTTGTGCATAGCTCGAGAGATCTTTGTCTCCCCTTTTTGCTTTTGGGTAGGGAAACAATGGAGATATCGGAAATCGGTAATTTCAGAGGATCTATGGGAGCTGAGGTTTAATTCAGAATGACTTGTCTCAGTTTTCTAACATCTTTATAATTGTCATGGTAGTGCTGTGTGATAATGATGATGGCAGGGATGGGGATTGCTACAAGTAAAACCCAAATAAATGACTCAGCACAGGAGTCTTAAGCTATTACTGCCTATGGGATATTCAACGGTGCTGTATAGGCAGTGTCACAGGCACGCACTTCAGGGGCGTCGGTTGTATGTTCAGATTTCAAGCATGAAGACACTCTTTCTGATAATCGGGCTTTGAAAGGTCTGTTCCCATCATCATTTTCCTAGCACTGATGATTGGGCAGACGGTGTGGCTGCAAGAGAAACTGCAGACACAGAGGGTCCTGCCAGGGAGACGAGAGCATTAGACATCCATTCGCAGAGTCATGAAAAAAAACTAAAACACTCCATGAGCAGTAATAAGGGAAAAACAAAAAGGAAAACAAAAAAACAGGCCATGCCAATGCAGTCCAGACTAAAACCACACAGGGCACACTGATGGAACCCGGGTATTCCCATAGCCATGGTCACCAAGGTTATTACTCATTCCAGAGGGAGAAGCCACACTGGATATTCTTTATAGATTTTTTTCTTTTCTTTTTTGAGACAGAGTCTCGCTCTGTTACCCAGGCTGGAGTACAGCGGCGCGATTTCAGCTCACTGCAAGTACTACCTCCCGGGTTCAAGCAGTTCTCCTGCCTCAGCCTCCCGAGTAGCTGGGACAACAGGTGCCTGCCACCACGCCTGGCTAATTTTTTGTATTTTTAGTAGAGACGAGGTTTCACCACGTTTACCAGGTGGGTCTCCAACTCCTGAGCTCAGGCAATCCGCCCACCTAGCCTCCCAAAGTGCTAGGATTATAGGTGTGAGCCACATTTTTTTTTAAACCCTCTTTTTGTCATCAAAAAGCCTTGATTTAAAGAACCCTAACGACAGGTTTACATATAATACTTGGATCAGGTTGGGGCAGAGGCACCGGAAACGGGAAGGGAGGAGAGAGGCTGCGGGCCTAGAAAGAGAGTGTCCAGGGACAGAGAGCAAGATAAGTCCCTATCAAAACCACTGTGGAGTGGCCACAGTGTTCTGTTCCTTCGGGCCCATCCTTTCCACCCACAGAGGAGATGGAGGCAGCGAAGTAGTGCCTGTCATGACAACAAAACAAAAGGGAAAGGTGGAGCAGGTATACCGTGTCTGCTGCCCTTCGCCACACTAACCCGGCCTCTGCCACTGACTCGGTAGAGCTTTGGAGCAATCCTCCAGGTACTGAGGGAGAAGGTCCTGATCTCCCAGGTCTAAGTTTGGTGCCCTTCTCTGTGAGCCACCAGATTCCTGCACTGTGAGCACATTCCTGCATTCCTGCCACCCTGTCTGCATTCTCTGTTCCAAGTCCTCTGAGAGCACACAGTAGCTTTCCAGCTCACCAGGGACTGGATCCCCAGGGGCTAGCGCCCTCTCTCGCAGGTGGAGATGCCCAGTGATAGCTGATCCATTGAATGAACACGAGGCCTTCCGTTCTCCCATAAGTCAGGTGTTTTCTCCACTCTGGCACCCTGGAAATGCTTCTCATCTTTTAGGATTCAGCGTTAGGGCCATCTAGAAAGCCGTCTCCCATGTGTAAACTGACTATGGTCTACTTGGGCCACCCTGGGCTGACTCCCAGCATAGTGCAGCTCACATTTTATTTTACTTACCTGTTTACAAGACTATGTCTTCCTTCTAAACCATAAGCCTCTTTCAGTAGGGAGTATATCTTATTGTTCTTCTGTGTCCCTAATACACGGCCGACAGTGGCACGTAACAGGTGTTCAGGTGTGTTTAATACATTTCTTTGATATGAGGCAGAATATGTCCAAAAAAAAAAAAAAAAAACCCAAAAAACTGCCACCAACAAAAAGGCATCCTACCTTGATTCTGAAACTGCTTGTCCAATCATATTGCCATTATTTTTCCTTCTGGCTTTATTATTAGAAATTCACTCAACAGTCTACAGAAGGTGAAAAAACAAAACAGGTGCTAATTAAAATGTGATGCCTTCCTGCTTAACGTGGGCACAAGGTTGAGAAGAAGAAATACAAGAAAGTATTCAATAACCAATTCAATGATTGACGGTCTCAGCACAAAGTGGCAGGTGGCACCTGTTCTCGGGAGCTGCCTGAGATTTACCACATTCTTGTTTTTGACCTTTTTAGCTTTTCTTTAATTATGGTAGCCTTCAGTCATGCTGGGCTCCTTTTCTACACTCACCTCAGGAGACAAACACATTGTGTGTTACAACAAAGTAGTTGGAAGGAAGATAATTAAAGGTGTTTATTGTTTAAAAAAAAAAAAAAGGAAAATACAGTTGCTTTGGCTTAAGCCAGATTCTTTGGTTTTAAGGCAGATCATAAATATATTGCAGGAAAAAATATTGTTTTACTGAAACTATGGGGTAGACAACCATGTAATTCACTCCTTCTTTATTTTCTGAGTCCTCCCAATGTTAAAAAAGAGAATAAAATGGCTTTAACTTGTATATTTCTTGACCAACATTAATACGAATTCTCAAAGATGATTTATCAGCAGAGTGAGAATATGATAGTAAAAGTTCAGTCATTTATCTTCACCAATCACAACTTGCACTTTATTTTGCCGTATTATATATGTGAGGGGAAATATGCCTGCCTAGATCACATAGATATACTATATAGTAAACTCGAACATGTAGTTAATCTAGACTAGTGATAAAAGTAAGATGAATTACCCTTGTTTTTCTTTGTTTCCAGTATAGAAGAGAAAACTTTCTTTCCCTTTTTTTAGCATGCTAGTGCAGGTGAAGATTTAAAGAAGAATAAAAGTAGCACCTGCCTTCAAAAGGTGTGTAAGCCAGTATAGGAAACCAACAAGTGTACTGCTGATGATGAGGTATGCCTCAACTACATGGCAACTAAAGGTGAAGCAATATCCTTTGCCTTCTGGTTACTCAGAGAATTAAATAAAGAATACTCTGGCCGAGTGTGGTGGCTAATGCCTGTAATCCCAGCACTTTGGGAGGCCAAGGCTGATGGACCACCCTAGGTCAGGAGTTCAAGACCAGGACTGACCAACATGGTGAAACCCTGTCTCTACTAAAAATACAGAAATTAGCTGGGCGTGGTGGCAGGCACCTGTAACCCCAGCTACTTGGGAGACTGAAGCAGGAGAATTGCTTGAATCCAGGAGGCAGAGATTGCAGTAAGCAGAGATTGTGCCATTACAATCCAGCCTGGATGACAAGAGTGAAACTCCATCTCAAAAAAAAAAAAAAAAAAAAAAAAAAATACCCTGAGGATGGGTGTGGTGGCTCACACCTGTAATCCCAGCACTCTGGGAGGGCAAGGCAGGTGGATCACTTCAGGCCAGGAGTTCAAGAGCAGCCTGGGCCACAGAGTGAAACACTGTCTCTACTAAAAATATAAAAATTAGCCAGGTGTGGTGGCAGGCACCTGTAAGCCCAGCTACTCAGGAGCCTGAGACGCGAGAATCTCTTGGACCTGGGAGGTGGAGGTTGCATTGAGCCAAGATCTCACAACTGCATTACAGCCTGGGTGACAGAGCTAGACTCTCAAAAAACAAAACCAAACAAAACACAAACACAAAACAACTCCAAATGAGGGAGATTACAACAAGGCACTGAAGAATCAGTAAGATGTTGGGAGGCAAGAAGCGAAAGCAGCATTCCACACCTGCATGTGGGAAGGTTTCAGGCCTGTTGGGAGGACACTGGGTGGTCCAGGTCCTAGATCCCATAGGAGAGAGAGAATTCCCAGACTGATGCTGGGAGGTCCCCTCTGAGGAATCCAGAAGATGAGGACCAGCAGTGATTTGGGGCCACACTATGGACATTCACATGGAATGTGAATGCCATGCTAAAGAAAATGCAGTGGGAATTCTTTGTAAAATGATTTTCACATCGATGAGATCAACACATGCATTGCTAGGTGTAAATCCAGCAGGTATTCAGGGCCAAACTCTACGGCCGACTGCACCAGGGTGTGGGAGAGGCAGGGAGGAGAGCCAAGATGAGAAGAGAACTTGCCACCAAAAATAATGCTGAAGGTTTTAAATAGTGATTTCACACAACTCTATGTTTGGAAGAAACCTTGGCTTCACTGGTCTTCAGATTTCTGGAAGCTCTGGATCAATTTCGAGGGAAATGGATATTATGACCTATTTCTTCCCACGACGTTTCAGTTCAGGAAAATGAACTTAACAAACCAAAAACCTTGTTAGACAGAAGCACAGCCTGTGACATTGTCTGATGCTGTTTTGTGGTGAGAGTCAAACTCTCTTTGTGCCAAACATGACAGCATGGGTCTCCTTCCCATGACAAAGGTCTGGGCTGGAAGTCACTGTGGAGGTGCTCCGGGATACCTGTATCCGGGAGTGACCCTTCATCCCGGTCACTTTCACTACTGGGTAAAAGGATGCTTCAGTTTTCTTCTCCCAACATACCCTTAATGTTCACTGTAGTTTCATATGTAACTTAAATTCCTCAAACGTTCATGCCTTCTCCTTTTCCATTTTATTCCTTGTTTCATACGGTTCTGGTTCATCGTGTGAGTTTTTCCCCTTAGCTGTTAGCACTTGGTTTTTGAAATATGTTTCTGAACATTCAACCAACAACATGCTTATATTTACCATCATCCTTTAGAAATGAAGTTTCTGCCCCCAGCACAGATAATCACCAGATTCGATCTTACAGCCATACATATTATAAATAAATAAACTGAAATTAAGAAATTATGGGAACTTGACCATTACTATCATCAGCCCATATTTACACAGTCCCCATAAACTACCTGGGATGAACGGCTCAATAAATCAATAGTTAGCAGCAGTTTCAGTTAGGCCTCGGGGCCCTTATAGGTATTCATAAATACCTACAGAGATGAGATGTGAAATTGGTGTCGGAAATTATAGGTACCAGTCATGTTATTTTCCCCGTTCTGATGAAAAACACAGTTTCTAGGGAGCAGTAAGAGTTCCTGAGATGGTCTGAGAGAGTTCTAATCTGTGTGCATCTGTGAAGGCTTTTCCCTTTCTGCCTTTGTGGCGGGTTTTAACAGAAAGCGTTTTTTGTGTTTTAGAAAAACCTGCACAAGAAGATTAAAAATGTCATTCGCTGCCTTTAACAAAGATAAAAACAGAAAGGCTTAGGCCATTACCATTTTGGGTAGGCAAACTCATTTTGGCCAGGCATATTATTTTACCTGTTCTGAAGCAACATTTTTCACAAATACCATGTATATTTGAAAGAGGGTTAAGGAGACTATAATTTACGTCATTCACTGGAATATAATAAACCACTATCAGTTTTTAAATTACTGTTACATGGATGGGTGTTTCTTGTTAACTTCTATAGTGGAAGATCTTGACAACATGCTTTTCTGAGTAGTGTTGCGGTGGTTTTAGTCTGAACTGGTTTAGAGCCTAGTCAGACACTAGTTACCAGTTGGCTACTACTTAGATTCTAGTTCTAGTTTATATTCTAAAACTAGAACATGTATATGGAATAGATTTTAGTCCAATTTTATAGTTTATAAACCAAACTAAGATTTCATTTTAATTCACATTATTAGTATTCTTTTGGTCATATATATTTAGTTACTATCAATTTTTAACATAAGCAGCCTTTTTATATGCTAGATATAAAAATTTTAACAATTCCAAGTCTCATGTAAACACAAATAATTTTGTTCTCTCTCATATCTGCTTCACTTTGAAATGTGTACTAAAATGTAGTTTCTTTATCAGATGAACTGTGTTAAGTTTTATAACTGCTGTTACCACAGTTCATCTGATACACAAAAGCAGCTACATTTTAGTAAACGTTTTGATGGATTTTGGAAAGGATTTAGTTGTTTAGGGAAAATGTCCGTTTCCCTTTTGCATGTCTCAGTGACCAAGCTGAGCAACCGTACGCAGATGAGAAGCACAGACACTGAGATCCGGGCAAGACTGCTGCTGAGCTAATGCAGTTGGTGTAATTTATTCTGACCATCTATCAAGAAACCTTGTGTGTTGTGTCTAGCATGATTACAGTGCATAATATATGAATCAGGTTTGAGGAACTATCCTTCCTGAATATTTCTCTTCAAATCCAGAATAAATAAGACTTGCTTTTTTTTTGAGATTTTTTTTAGAGAGAAAGATGCTCTATCCATAGCATCTATTAGTCAAGAAAGATGAATAATTTGATAAATCTGCTGAAGAAAGGGAAGGAATTGCTATTCCATAAATACCTTCCTTCTTAGAAATCTCCCATTAAAATGCTATAACTTAGGACCTAAGAGCATGAAAAAACCTCTGTGCTTAGGGAAAGATACTTTCATCCTTGACAACCAGAAATTTCCCTACTACCAATACACCGAAATGTTAGCTGGGTTATGATTATGGTAACCTCTTCCTTTTTTAAACTCTGTATTTTCCAGCATTTTGACAATGAGCATGTATAACTTTTGTAATCAGAAGCAGAAGTTATCTTTCAGCAAGCAGTTTCTCTTGAGAAGCCCTGTGAGTTTGCTGTCTTCCTTCGTGTCCCCACCTCTGCCTCTCTTCAGCGGCTTCCCCCAGATAAGCCAGAGTTCGATACGAATGCACAGTTTGAGACGAACGCTGCTGAAGAGTGGTACTGTGCAGGAGCTGGTGTCACTGGAGCATCCAAGTGTCATCGGCGTGGAGACAGAGTGACAGCAGCCATAGTAGGAGGAGGCACATGTGGGAAGGCCACATCAAAGCTAACGGAATAGTTAGCCCAACACAAGTCAGGCACCTGGGGTGGCATAGGTGGACAGAGGTATCACAGTCAGCTCCACCACCATGCAGAAGTCAGGAGTTTGCAGTGTAAGCAGACTTCCCCAGGAGGGGATGGGCATGTCCACCCAGGTCCTCTACAAAGGATGTGGAGATTGGCAGGCAGGTGTAAGACGCTGGGTGTTTTCATTCAAAACTGGTGCCCAAACTGCCGGGGCAGGTGCTTTCTTTAACATTTGGAGCCCAAAAGAAATAGAACTGTACAGATCAACCACAGGACATGTCAGTTTTCTCAGCTTCAAAATACTTTCTCGTAAACGTAGTTGTAAGGGAAAGCTTGGAATCAAATGCTAAGGACCCCTTTCATTAGACTCTGATTCCATGGTTTTGGATAAAGGGAGCTGGTGAATTGGAAAAGATTATAATTTGAATTCCTAAAATACTGAAAATATGTATCTTAATCCACCAGATCTACAAAAATAGTGTTGAAATCTCTCACCTAGAAACTTTCATTTTAAAAGCTGCTTACTAATCTCTTTGTCTTCTGGATTGAAAAATCCTGAAAAAAAAAATCAATTTTCTTACTGGCATTAAGGCAAAATGCATGCAGAAGGATCTGTCTCTGGAGTAATATGACCTGTTGAGGATGAAAGTGGTTGGTGTGTGTTGGAACCTGGGGATTTTTAAGGGAAACTTGGAAATGGAGTTCTAATGTTTCCAGGTCAGTTAGCACACTGGATACAAATTAAGGGATGCTAAGTAGTGTGGAGCTTCGAAATCACACTGTACGTCTGGGCTGTGATCACTTGAACAGAACAGTAGCAGCAAAAAGGCTCATTCTCTGTGACACTGGGTCTCACCGATGCCCACCTTCCTGATTTGGGGACACAGAAGTGCCTCTGTGTCCTTGGATTTAGGAGCAGAGCCTACTGTGTGACCTTCACAGCAGGAGAGCTGTTTCCTGTTTGTTGAGTTGAATGTGACATAAAAGGAACCTTAGGAAGAACTGGGGAGAGCCAGCTCAGCCTGGAGGACATCAGCCCTTACACATTTGATTCACTAAAAATTCCATTAAAGCTCTTTAGCAGCAAAGAAATAGGCCGCTATTTGTATCTTAAAAACAAAACAAAACAAAACAAAACAAAACAAAACAAAACAAAACAAAAAAACTATGTAATGTTCTGCAAATTAAAGGGGAAGATCATGGATTTCCTTCCTGCTTATGGACAGGTATTTTCCATCAGATACATTGACAGCCATGGACAATGCTGTTACAAATAAAAGTGTTTACCCTCAGGAAAAACAAAAACAAAAACAAACAAAAAAAACCCATGCTACCTGGGCTTGCAAAAACTCAAGGGCTTGCTTGTGGGGCTCAACAATTATAAATAACAACAGATAATGTTTTCTCTTAACATCCTTCTCACAAGAACTTCACATAAAAAGAAAACCAACCCTAATTTTCTTTACTGAAACCTTCTCTCTCAGCTGGGCTTCCTTCAATTGCTCGAGCAGGTATTAGACTGTGGTCTGCCCTAATTCCAGCAAGGCGCTGCACTTGGCTGATGTTTTCTAGTTGGTTCCGCTGGATTGCTTGCTTTCCTTTAACCCAGAGCTTTTCTTTCTTTAATCATAATTGGCTTCTGTTGAGATCTCCAAGCTGTGCTGAGTGGATTCTCAGTGATTCACTAATGGATTTCAAAACTGTTCACTCTTCGATCTCTTTATATCTACAAGGGGCAGCTGGTGACACATACTCCAAGTGGATCTGTGGCAAGTGACCACGCCTTTGTTTTGGTAATATCTGGGGAGTAACAGAGCTGTCATTCTTGGCTAAAGTCGCCCATTATATCAGTAGAGTTTGAAGTATGGATTTAGGAAAATCGGCCAAAGTTATGGTAAATAGTATTTAGGATCTCTGCCAGATTCTAGTAAATAATTCTATCATAAACAATGATAGTCTTGCGTTCATCAAATGCTCCTTCTCCAGGTGTCTGTGTGAAGTTTTGTTACTGTTGCTGTTTATTGGAAATAAAACTGTATTCCATTTCAAAGCAGTACAAAGTCCAGTGCAAGACCATGTCAAAGAGAGGTGGTATTTTTTTTCATGTTTACTTGCTTCAATTTCTTTTTAAAAATCATGTTCAAGTATCAGGTTTAAAGTCAAGTAATACTGGGTGGTCCCCAGCTGATGAGTGAGTTCATTTGTCAACTCAGTGTTTGCAATTCAGAGCTCATTTTCCCATAAATGCTATAGTGAGTGACTTCCAAATGAGGACTCCAATATCTTTAACCACAACTGAGAGAAAATGAAATGATTTGTGTGGAGAACCCAGCATTGCAATCATCTGGGAGCCCTGCATTATTACATACACTTCTGAGTATTATCATATCTACGGCTTAAAAACCCAACCATGGCTAATTTCCTTGTACCAAACTATATCAGCTAACTCTACTTTGTTTCCATGATCACAGTCCTCCATTTCAGAGCAATTTAAATTTTGCTCAAGAACTGCCACCAAGAAATTCCACAGAGGGCCGTATTACTCATGCTGTTACTTAACTTTATGACAAACAGTACCATCAAACTTATTTGCTGTCCGCATCAGACACACTTGTGTACGTAACCAATAGCAATTCCTACATTTTCCTTTGTTGCAGGGCATATAATTCATGGATACAAATTGATTAGGCTAAGGCAATAAGGGAAATTCTATTCCTCACACCAGCAATTGATTTACCTAGGGTTGGCATATGATTCAGTAATTCAATTTTGGCCAATAATACACAAGAAGAAGTCCACTTAGAAATTTTTAAGAAAGCGTTGTATTCTTTCTTCTTCAAACAGAGATAATAAAATAATAATCTCTTTTCTTCTGCTGGGTATTATGTCTTTGTCTCCGTGTGATGCCTGGGACTGTGGTAGCCATTCTGGAAAAATGGAGTTTTAAGGAATATGATGTGAGCACAAGATTTTTTGGCTTCCTTCAAATAAAATGACAGTTAATACCTCTATCGACTTCAGTTCTTGCGTTGTGGATATATTGGGCATTCACCATTGACAGCACATAATCTGCTTACTTAGAGCGTTAGTAATATTTTAGTTCTACTATTTATTCTGCATGGAAGAAAGTCCTTGAAACCAACACACTGGAACAATACCTTCTTACCTTGAATAAGGTCAGTTTGAGAATGAGTTTCTATTTGTCAGCATGTTGGCGTGGGAGTGGAAAAAAAGGAAAGTACATTTAATAAGCTTCTCCTGAACCACATCTCTTCCTCAACTTTCACCATTGTGAACACCCCCAGATGATCAACTGTTTGTTCACTTAACTGGGGTTAACTGGGGTTAATAATTGTCACTCATATACAATTACAGAAAAGCAAATTTAAACTAGCAGTTTACAAAAGGAAGGCTGAATGGTATAATTTGAAAGTTAGAAAATTAAAATTTCTTTTACCCTTAACCAGCAGCTCCACCTCCAGCAATGTTTCCTATAGATATACTCTACATAGCCACACAGTACATGCAAGGGTATTAGTGTAGTATTATTTGTGGTGGCAAAAGAGTCAAAGGTAATATTATTTTTACCTTTGGAAGTTAGCTATAGGGAACTTGGAATTTATGGAAGAAAAATAAAAACTGAATTAATTCTTGAGAATTAAATGAGAGTGAGGAGTGTGAAAGTTTTACATTTTTATTATGCATGTAACACACTTTACTAGGCAACTGGGAATTCACTTATGAGGTTTCGTTTTGCTTTTATTCAGAAAACGGTCTTCAACTCTTAAATTTTTTTTTTTTAATTGTGGTAAAAACACTTAACATGAGATCTACCCTCTTAACAAATTTTGAAGAGCACAATACAGTATTGTTACCAGCAGGCACAATGTGGATCACCAGATCCCAAGAACTTATGCCTGTTGCATAACTGAAATTTCACAGTGGTTGGACAGCAATGTTCCATTTCCCCATCTCCCCAGGCCCTGGCCAGCACCATTCTACTTTCGATTTCTGGTGTTATGACAGACTACGGGTTCTGAAAATCTCTAAAATAATTCCCGCAAATGCTGCATAAAAATGAACAAGTGTCTTTTTAAGGTATAGCTGGGGACTCGAAAGAGTAAGAGAAATCTCAATGGCAGAAAAAGAAGGGGAAGGGTTGGATATGGTGGCTCATGTCAGTGTAATCCTGACACTTTGGGAGACTGAGGGAGGAAGATCACTTGAGGCCAGAAGTTTGAGGCCAGCCTGGGCAACAAAGCAACATCCCCTCTGCACGAAAATAAATAAAAGATAAAATAAAAAAAAAAAGAAATAAACAAAAGGGCAAACACCAAAAACAAGAAACAAACAAACAAACAAAAATTGGGGAAGAACATCAGAGTGGTGAGCTGGCCCTTAACTGGGGACATTCCTTTATCCTGGAAAGCAAGAAGATTGAATTGCACAGCCTTCCAGGGACAGGAAAATGCCCTGGGCTCCCCTGGAGTGGGAATCTAGAGGATGCACAGGGCTGAGGGCCCTGAAGACTGCGTCTTCAATGATAGGGTGTTCTAGGAAACACAGCTGACTACTGGCCATAGGAAATGTCTGTCATCTGTTTTGGCCAGAATACTGGATAAGGAAGAGCTACCCCCTGAGAGTTCATAACCACAGGCCTGTCCTCGCAGAGGTCTACAGTTTCAGTATACACTACTTGAGGGTCCAAGAAAATCCGAGCCAATAAATGAACATAAACCCAACCTAGATTGTATCAAAGCACCTGTAGGAGCAAATTCAAATCCTCTTGAGATAGAGCAACATCAACCCAAGATGAAATTAGTCTCACACATTGCAAAGTGCAAGGGATAAGCAGAAAGATAACAAAAATAGCAAAACAGATGAGGAAATAAGCCACTGTGAAAAAGTGTGAGGAAAAAACCCTCTAAACCCTCAAGGTAATGTAATAATTATAAAAAAGATACAAAACAAATATACTCAAGACACTTGTAAGACAGACAAAAAGAAATGAAAACCATGAGAAAATAATAAAATACTCTCTAGAAAGTGGGCAGATTTAAAATGTACCAAAAGGAAATTCCAGAATAAAGAAGTATAATCAGTAATATCCCAAAGTGAAAACAGGATACACGAATACTGATGTATTTGTATGATGGGACTCTTTACAGTGATAAAAATAAATAGACATAACTACACACAAGAACTTGTACGAATATCAGAAACATAATGTTGGCTGAAAGAGGCCAGACACAAAGAATTCATATATAATTATATATATATTTTTCAAAAAATGGAAGCTATTGATTTGTACATTGTAAATGGGTGAAGTACATGTATGTGAATTATATCTCACATTATCAAAAATTATATTTCTATCTATCAGCAATCATTAGAAAAAGTAATTTATTAAAAGATACTATTTGCAGTAGCAAAATTTGCATGCATTTTAGTTAGAAATTTTAAGAACTTTATTAAAAATCAACACTATAGATAGACTCGCTCTATCAGAAACCAAGTACTATTGTGAAGATGTATCACTAGTATAGTATGAGATTTGTGCAGCATTGACAATATGACCACAGGAAAAAAATATAGAGCCCAGAAGAGACCCTTGTATGTATAAAAACTTGATGGATGTTGACAGTAGGGGAGACTGTGCATATGTGGGGGCAGAGGGTGAATGTGAAATCTCTGTACTTTCTATTCAGTTTTGCTGTGAACGTAAATTGACTCTAAAAAATAAAGTCTAATAAAAAAAAAAACCTTGATGTATGACAGAGGTGGCTTTACAGGTCAGTGGAGAAAGAATTTTTCCCATGTTTGATGATGGAAAATTTGGCTGTGCATATGTCAAAAATAAGAAACTGAATCCTTATACCATTAAAAAAAATTGAGTTCCATGTATTTTAATGACCTAAACATAGGAAAAAGTTAAAACTTTTAAAAGAAAAGAGACATTATGGCATGAAGCACAAAAGATAATATTTTTACAACACAAGACACAGAACATAAACCAAAAAGGAAAATGGATGAATTCTACTGTATTCTATTATATTCAAATTAAAAACTTCTACACATCAAAATATGTCATAATTCAAACAAAAGGACAGTATAAAGATTAGGAGATGACAGCTGCAGTATATACAAATTATAAACATTAATATTTGGTTTATGTAAATAGTATATTAATATAATTATCAAAAGATACAGATAACTCATATTTGAGGAAACTTGAAAATATGCTCAATCTCACCCTTAATCAAGAAACCCCAGATTAAATTAGTTTAGCCTCATTCAGTTATGTGATCAGATTGGTAAAATTGAATTTGCCAATACTAACTGTTATGGAGCAAGTTGAGTCAAAATAAAATTAAAACTTACTTGAAAGTGTAAATTGGGAAAACAATTTGGAAATATCTAATAAGGTTTGAAACTGAATAATTCCACACCTACATATAGTTACCTTAGAGAAATTCTTGCACATAACTACATGGAAGCAGTAAATGAATTCTCAGAGGAGTCATGTTTGCAAAAATAAAAAACTGAAAGCAATATATATTTTCAAAAAAGAAGATAAAAATAACTTGAAGTATAGTATAGTAATGTGAATGGAATATCATAAAATAGAAAGAGAAATAAATGGTGACTGCATACATAGTCAGAATAACTCAGAAACATTTTTTGAATGTAAATAGCAGGTTCATAAAAGGATAAGTATTATATGATGGCATTTATTTAAAGTTTGAAAATATGCAAAACACATACAGAGCACACCCATACACACACACACAAAGAGGCAGTCCTTGCTTTGCACACACTTTAATATGCATAACTTTCAGTTACCATAGTATAAGTAAATATACCAGTCTCCTAACATGGTTCAAATTTTAGTTACTGTGCTATACTAGTTTTGAGTAATTGCGTAATATACAAATTTAATTATGCAGATGTATAGTGTTCAAGTTTTGTTACTAGTTCTTCTGTCCAAAAACACTACAGATGAACCCTGACTTATGACAGTTTGCCTTAAAATTGTTGTACTTTATGATGGTGCAAAAAGCATATGCATTCAGTAGACACTGAACTTTGAATACCTATACAACAAATTTGTTTTTCACTTTCAGTGCAGTATTCTATAAATCACATGAGATATTCAATACTTTATTACAAGATAGGCTTTGTGTTAGATGATTTTGTCCAACTCTAGGCTACTGTAAGTGTTCTTAGCATGTTTAAGGTAGGCTAGGCTAAGCTATCATGTTTGGTAGGTTAGATGTATTAAATGAATTTTCAACTTAGGATATATTTTCAACTATGTGTTTTCTATGGATTTATTGGGACATAACCTCGTCATGCATTCAGAAGCATCTATACAGAAATAGCAGATGAGCATCATGATCAGTGACCAACCATGTCACTTCTTTCAAAATCTATTAAGGCTTGGTTACTCCACATAATGTTATTCTTTCCACACACAGACAGCAAAGCATGTGGTTATGTTGCCTCCTTGTTTCCCAGTGATAAGCCCATGTAACATTTTACAAAACTAGACACGAGAAGGGGGAATTGGCCAACTAAGATAAAGGTGCATCAAGAAACAAAGGGTGATGATGCTGAAAGAGGAATGTGAAATGAATATAAATGGAGTTATAGAAGCAATAGCTGACTGTGTCACTGTTTTAGAGACTCCAGATTTGTAGCCAGAGAAACTCAGGTTAAATGAACTGAGCTACATAAATGAGGATGTATCCTTATTTAAGCCATCCCAAAAAAGGACGAAGCTGTCTCAGAGGAAGTAACACCGGCATAACACTTCGCATTAAAAGAACTCTCAATGATCTTTCATGACATTGAAAGTGGAAAGGATAAAATCTTGGAAGCTGAATTAAACATGGAAAGAAGTATGACAACAGAAAAAATTTCTTGATCCATATTGTAAGTTGTAGAATGAGAAGAGGAAGGGAAGCACAGTTCTAATTATTCTTGATAGGTTTTTAATCAAAGAAATAAAACGCATTAATCTCAATGCTTCAAATGTTTTAAAATACAGTAGAATAGGTACTAAAGAGTTTTACTAATTTTTTCTTTTTTATACAGTCCTTATTGACAGTAAAAGTTTTTAGTATTTTGACAAAAACGTTTAAAGATCATGAAACAGTTGTAATTTTTGCCATTATTCATATTGCTTTGAATCATTTCAGCTTGCACATCTATTTTTATGTCCCATTACCATGTACAGCAAAGGTTGTGTATATATATGTCTTATCTATATGTGTACACGTGTATATGTATATATACATTTATGTAATAAATACAATAAAAATATATAAGTGAATGATAAATGAAAAATACAGTACTGTATTTCCTTTGGAACATATAGAAGAAAAGAACATGATTAAGGACAGATACAGAGAGAGTTCAATTGTGTTTGTAATGTTTTAAGTATTTTATCTGGTGTGGGCAGCTATTAGAAAATTATTTCATTACTTTATGCCTTTTTGTAAGTCTAATATATTTTATTAGAAGCGAAAGAATAAAGCATGCCAAAAAATAACGTTTTTCCTAGAAAATGTAAGCAATAAATAGGAACTCTGGAAAATATGACTAGCCCCTTGACTTAGGTTGTTGTTAAAGAAAAATTTGAGCTTCTAGAAAGTTCACTGTTTCTTTGATTTTAAGTTGCTAAGATTGAGGACATAAAACTGCAC
>NW_012108786.1:1038156-1046373 GCF_000951045.1 Mandrillus leucophaeus | reverse complement strand
ATCTCTGCTCACTACAACCTCTGCCTCCCAGGTTCAAGCAATTCTCTGCCTCAGCCTCCCAAGTAGCTGGGATTACAGATGCCTGCCACCATGCCCAGCTAATTTTTTTGTATTTTTAGTAGAGATGGGGTTTCACCATCTTGGCCAGGTTAGTCTTGAACTCCTGACCTCGTGATCCACCCACCTTGGCCTCCCAACGTGCTGAGATTACAGGTATGAGCCACCGCGCCCGGCCTCCTCCTTCTATTTTTAAGGATCCATGTGATTAGATTCTACTTGCACAGTGAATTGCAGGAAAATCTCCACATTTATATGACTTAATTTAGTCATATGTGTTACATCCCCTTTGCCAGGTAAGGTCACATATTCACAGGTTCTGAAGATTAGGATGTGGACATCTTTGGTGGACGACATTATTCTGCCTCTCACAGATACCTTTTTAGGCCAGTAGCCATATAGGAGTACAAGTTCCTTGCGTAAGACCCAGACATTTTACAGTATTGTGTATTTAATGAGTATGGAATGCAAGTAAACCCAGTGTTGAAAAACACTCTTATACACTTCATTTGGAGTTTTGAGTGATGATACAAGGGAAGCTAGAATCATACCATAAAACAAAATACTTAGAGCAGTATAATCACTACTGGCACATTCCTACCACTTATGTAACAGACCATAGAACACAAGCTCAATCAAGTACCCTAGTCAGTCCTTATGGTACTTAGTCTACGTTGGGGAATAAATGAACTTTTAGTGATTCCAAAGCCAGCCTCAAACCTATATTCCCAGAGATTTGGTGAAAGATTTCATTTTCACATTTCAATATTATTTTTAGCCAGAAGTACTCATAAATCTGTGGTGTCGGGGCTTTAGATGCAGTGTAGCTTATAATAAGACAGATTATTTCTATATTGTCAACATAAAAGACTGCTTACAGTGGAGAACAGCTTACTTCCTACATAAGCAGCACAAGTTATTTATCTGCACTTTAAAGCACGTAATATTTCTACTTTGGTAGACTATTAAGGCAATTGAAGTAATCCCCCAAGTACAACGACGTCCTACGTTTTCTGAGCTTGCTCTGTTTTGTTGATAGCATTTAGTCTTTTGAAATATGTTTACTTGATAAAAGACAAGGCACAATTTTCCATCAATAAACTCATAAGACAAAGAGATGCAATCATGAAATGCATAAAGCACATGTGCTGCCTATGGCTGGTGCCATCAATGCGGCAAGAACCGCTGAATTGTTTGGCTCTTAGGCTTTTCCAAGTAAGTTAAGAACTACTCTCTGAAATGACCCTTGTATTTACATAAGTCCAATCAAAGGCACAGATGAGTCTCCATAAACATGTAAGTCAAAGATGTAACAGTTTAAGAAAGATTTGCTAGAATGTTCTATATATTCCTATGAAGCGCAATGAAGCTTAGCCTCAACTTGAATGTACAAATTACTGTGACTATCTTGCTTGAAAATTGAGTGAAATTATTTGAATTGCCCACTTTCATGAAACAACAGAATATGAGTTAGAGATTTCTTCCATAAATTATTTTTTTTTCCTCTGAGCACATGTTAAAACAAACAAAAGAAAAAAATGGAAATTATTATCATGAGCCCTTCTGAATCAAGTCTGTAAGCCTAACTCAGTTCTTTTCTTGCCTGGGATATAAAAGTTACTATTATGGCTGGGCGCAGTGGCTCACGCCTATAATCACAGCACTTTGGGAGGCCAAGGTGGGCAGATCACTTGAGGTCAGGAGTTCAAGCCCAGTCTGGCCAACATGGTGAAATCCTGTCTCTACTAAAAATACAAAAATCAGCTGGGCGTGGTGGCACATGCTTGTAATCCCAACTACTCGGGAGGCTGAGGCAGGAGAATCGCTTGAACCTGGGAGGTGGAGGTTGCAGTGAGCCGAGATTGCACCACTGCACTCCAGCCAGGACAACAGAGCAAGACTCTGTCTCAAAAAAAGAAAAACAAAAGTTACTATAAAGCTTATTGGCATAAAGTATAGGCTACTAGGCCATTTCTCACAGAGTTTTGTTTTTTCTTTCATATTCTCTATTTTGCTACACCAATATCCCTGCTTTCAGAAGTTGGCACTGTTGCCCCTGTACCTGGGTCTGATCCTGTTTTTTTATTAGCCTTTGGGCTCATAGAATATGACTTAGATACAATGGATATATGGAGATTTGTTAGTGATGGGTTCATCCTTTTGTGTTCTATATTGTGTCCATTTTTTTTTCTAAGATCACGACTATGTGTAGGATTTTATAAAGTGATACAGACTTGAAATCAGTGCTGTCTGGAAGGGTCATAGACTCTCCTGAGACTCTATTGAAAGCAGGGACTGTGAATCCCAGGAAAAGAAGCCTTAAAGGATTACACCTAAGTACCATGGCTCAAGTTAAACCATCTTAGAGAATACTGGCAACTGAATCAAAACAAAGTCCTCTTCAGTAACTAAGCAATAATACTTCCAAATCGTGCTGGACCACTGAAGCAGCAAAACACGCACTCATTGGAAAATGAGGACCCTCAGAAGCTGACTGGCTGTTTCAGGCCAATTTATGATAAAGTCCTCATGGATCATATATTTCTAAAATAAGATTGAGCTTTTGGAGGGAAGACATTTGTATGATGCTGTTTCACCTTTAGCCCCAATTTTCCGGTTTATGACATCTGCACATTCCTCTTGGTGCCATTCAGCATTCAAGTGCCCTTCTCCACCTCCCCTTCCTTGACTAGATGCAGGGCTGGTGAGCAGACCCCGCAGCAGGGCTTTGGGAAGAGATTACAGTGGCGATTGTTTGCCCTTTATGAGATGCCACGTTATGTGACACATAGAGCCCATGACGTCTGCACGGCACCCCTTATCTTCCACTGCTATGAACTGAATGTCTGTGTCCCCCCCAAATTTCTATGCTGAAACCCTAATCACCAATGTAATGGCAAGAGGAGAGGGGCCTTTGGGGGGTCATTAGGTCTTTAGGATGGAGCCTTCCTGAGTGGGATTAATGCCCTTATAAAAAGGGGCTCTAAAGAGCTCTCTGGTTCTTCCCACATGTAAGGATATAAGGAGAAGTTGGCAGATTGCTATGCAGTCTACCCAGAAGAGTGCCCTCACCAGAACCTGACCATGTTGCCAGCCTGGGCTCAGGCGTCTGGTCGCCAGACCTGGGAGATACAAATTTCAGTTGTTTATAAGCCACCCAGTCTATGGTATTTTGTTATAGCATTTCAATATGATGAACACAGCAAGTGACCTACAGAGTCTGTAACTGTGAATATGGGGATAGTACATAAGAAAGAGCAAAACTCAGTCCATTTAGGATCAGGATGAGAGTAGAATTCAGCACCTTGATTTACTTTGCAACTCCCCCGTGCTTGCCTCATAAGCTAACTGAAGATTAACTAAGGAAGAGGAGATAGATGCTTGGTTATTGGACATTCTTTCCTGGAACAGGTTGTCAGGTACTCCATCTTTCTTTCTGTCTGAAACACTGAGAAAAACTCGAGTTCTATTTAAAAATCTAACCAAACTATAATAATGAGGTTAAGAGGTTAGAACATAAAACATTTCTGTAATGAAAGATGAAGCATTTTCATCACATATTAAAGAACAGGGCTGAAGAAAGAAGCTTTGTTTGTTTATAATGCTTTAAATAGGTACTCCACTGGGTCATTTGTTGTCTTATGAGAACTTGTTGGAAAAGGTTCCACATGAAAAAATGAGAAAAAATAATTAATATAAGAAACTAAGGAACTTGTATCTAAATTAACAAAGCTTCTCATATTTCGTAAAGATATTCATATTCATCGAAAACTTTGCACAATGCCTGCCAGAATGAATATATTATTAGCTGTATTCACACAATTGAGCTTTTCTTATTAATATTTTTAAGACTTAAAAGGCTATTTTAATTCTGTCATAAGTCTAAGAAAAATTTATGTAGTAATAATTCAAATTTACACTTATATAATTTATGTAAAGCAGTCAATTGAGAAATACTTTTTTAAAAAATAGAAGGCTTAATCACATACTAGAAATTATGTTCTAGGGTTGGTATAATTCTGAAAGAATTTGAGACATTGGAATATTTTCTTTATCATGGTTTATTTAAACTGATAGCATACACACTACATGCAGAAAGATCTTGTATACTTATTACAAGTAAGAAAAATTGATTTATTAGCTATATAACTTCATTTCATTTGCTTTACTTCCAAGTTATTCTTGTAATGATTTAAGTATTTGACATAACCTCTTACTGAATGAACTTTTATAAGTTAACATAAATCTTTTCTCAAATCAATTAATAAATCACTTAGAGTTTTAATAGATATTTTTGTTATCTTCATTCAAGAAATATGTATATTATAATCTTGATTAAGCACCATATTTATGCTAGGCACTGGCCTAGGCATTGGGAATACAGAGATAAATAAGAAGTAGCTTCTGCTGCCAAGAGGCTAATTGTCTATTTATCTTAATTAGTGAAACCCCTAAGAATGAAATTTCTTTCTAAGGAAACTAATCAAACGAGAGGAGGAATCATTATCTAAACTTAACAAATTATGAAGTTTTTGAAAGAGAGTGGCTAGCTATACAAAACAATTTGTTTTATATCAGGTTTCTACATATACTTATCTCATAGGATTGACAATTGAAAGAATCCTAGGGAAAGACAGAATGTCTTTTCAATTTGTCTTTTTCCCCAGTCTTGACCTCTGGTGCCCTCTCCAATTCTCAATGGTAACCCCTCCTCCAACCTTGGCTCCTCAATACTTCTCATTCACGGAATCAGAAAGGAAGTATGCTTGCTCTTGTACTTTTGTGATTAAATTTAGGGTGAATAAATTTCAGTCAATATTTAGCAAATTTATTTTTCCTCTAATGTTAAAATGAATGGTTAGGTTAGGGAGATTTTAGGTTAGAGAGATTTTACGCATTAGCAAACAGATAGGAAGTATTAGGGGCTGGGAGAAGTACCTTGGATGCACATCTATCCCACTGCAAAGTCTTTCCCTAGTAATTCTGATCTCATCCATTCAGGTGACTGAGATAAGAAATGGTTAGCAGGACTGTGTGTTTTATCCTGAATTCCTCCAATCTAGGACCCACCGCTTCCTTGGGAAAGACGCATAGAGGTTGATGCTCCTTGAGAACTCTTCCTAGAAGCTACTAAGCATGTGCATCTTCTTCACTAGTTCTTTCCATATCATAGAACCTGTACTGTCAGCACAAGGCTTTTCTAATTGCCTTCTTGGTAGGCCCACTGACTGCTCCCTGCGCTGATCAAAATACCCATTTCATGTTTCTCCTCCAGGTCACATATCTGAACACAAATGGCCTTTTTGTGTTCAACTGTGAACAAATTTATGAACCTAAATTTTTATATACATACACAGTAGCCATTCCTAAGTTTTAAAATTAAATAACAGGTGTACTGGTAACAGTATTACTTGAGCTCCCTCCATATCTAAGTCATCATGCTAGGCCCTGTGGCAGATACAGAGATGAATCAGATCCACTCCTGATCCCCAAAGCACTTGCCCACCAGTGAATGAGCTTAGGTTGTACCAAGTGGGGACTACATATAGCTAGCCTTCAGAGGGTTTCAAATCTCTCTAAAATCATATGAAAAATGTTGTGTTTATATAAAAGTGTGCTTTTTTTTTTCTAGCATGAAGGTCATAGATAAGGAAATTCTTAACTTAAGAAAAGGTAAAGAGCCATTGAAATGCTTGTTCTAAATATATATGCAGTCTATCAAAGCTTTATGAAGTCCCTGATGAACATTTTGCTGTCATTTTGAAAAAGCGTATGCTTATCATCTTCCTACCATGAGAATACACGTGGCTGGAGGGTGGATGGGAGGACTGAAGGAGAAAACATAGTTAAACCATCAAACTCTAAGTATCTTGTAGAAATTGGGAGATGTTCTGCTTTTCTCATAATAATTAACTATACATGCAGCTAATTATAGTGCAGAAAGATAGCATCAAGCCATGGAGAGAAAATTTGTGAACTTAATGATCTTTTTTAGTAGCAAAATAATTTTTTCAGGGATAAGCTTTATAGGCATAAAACGACTTATGTTTAATAAAAAATGTACAGACATAGAAGATATCATCCATTTGGAAAACCATAAAATATAAGGTGAGCATGAATTGATGAATAATTAAGCTTATTTCTGAATACAAGTTAACAGATGAAGCTTACTTAACAGCTAAACCATTAAAAAGTACCACCCTGAAAAAAAAAGACCAGAAAATTTTACAGAAATATTTTTGTAAGTCTTTTATATGCTCGAATACTTTATTTAAAACATTTTTCTTACCAGGACCTAGCTAGATGGCTTCATAGACACACTGGTTATCAAAAGAAAAAAATAATCCTCATTAAGATCCACATTAATGTCTAGCCTTTCTACTATCGAAATATACATAACTCTCAATTTATGTTCATGTATAAAGTATCTTGAGCAAGAAGAGTCCTAATTCTTTTATGTAATGTCATTCTGTGATTGACAACTCTAATGATTGCTTTTGTGACATTAACTACCAAGTCCTCTTATACTTCAAAACACATTGTTCACAAGATCCTAGAAAAAAAACTGAGTAACAATGAAAGTGCTATCAGCAATAACAACAATGTGATGGGATCTTCCAGGCGGGCTGCTGAGAACTCTGCCAAGTCACTCCTACCAAATCTGTTCCACGCAATGTAGAGCCGTGTTATCTGCAAAGAGCTGTGCTGAGAGCCAGGCTGAAGGCTAGGGCCCAAGAGACACAGTTGTAGGGCTCCAAGAGCTGAGAAGCTTTCCAGTAGGTCCTGCTCTCTTTTGAACTGGGTAGATGTTTCTTGGCCACTGTAGCAGGTTGAATATCATCCCCCATCCCCAAATTCATGTCCACCCAGAACCTCAGAGTGTGACGTAATTTGGAAACAGGGTATTTGCAGAGGTAATTAAGCTAAGGATCACATGAGATCATACTAAATGAGAGTGGGTCCTATATCCAATGAGTTTCCTGAAATGAGACAGAAAGGACCCTCGAACACATAGCGAAATCCTTGTGGAGACAGAGGCAGAGTTGGGAGTTTTGCTGCCATAAGCCAAGGGCTGCCATGAGCCCCCAGAATCTTGAAAAGTCAAGGAGGGGATCCTCCCCCAGAGCCTTCAGAGGGATGTGGCCCTGCTGTTGCTTGACTTTGAACTTCTGGCTCCAGAACTGTTGAGAGAAATCGCTCTAGTTTAAGCCACCAAGTGTGTGGTAATTTGCTAAGGCAGACCTAGAAAACCAACCAGCCGTTATCATTTCCTCATGAGGAGCTGCAGGAAAGGAGCTTGCTTCCCCTACAGAGAGGAGAACCCTTTCCCTCTCAAGACACTGCTCTGCAGGGGAGCGGTGGGCGTCCTCACCGACTCCACATCAGACTGAAGTACCTTCCCTTTATCCTTTCAAGAACTGCTAATGGTCCTTCACATAACAAACACAGCCCAATCCTCTTGGAGTTGAAAAGACCACTTGAATTGCGCCTCCACATTCTTTGATTAGGAAGTCACTGTATTAGGCTCCTCAGGCTACTTTAACAAAGTACCAAAAATTGGGTGGCTCAAATCAACAGAAAGGTATTCTCCCACAGTACTGGGAGTAGAAATCCACCGTCCAAGTTGGCAGGGCTCATTTCCTCTGCAGATTCTGAGGGAGACTATTCTGCGCCTCTCTCCCAGCCTCTGGCAGTAGCCGGCAATCCTTCATGTTCCTTGGCTTAAGTCAGGGCAACTGCAAAACTGCAACTTCTACCTCCATTTTTCCATAGTGTTCTCCCCATGTGTGTATGTGTGTGTGTGTGCACGCGCTTTCTCTTCTTACAAGGACACCAGTCATATAGGGTTAGGACCCACCCCAATTCAGTATGACCTCATTTCGATTATATCTATAAAGACCCTATTTCCAACATGATCATATTCACAGGCATTAGGGGTTAGAACTTCAACATCTCCTCTGGGGAATGTGATTCAACCCACAACAATCACTGTTCACTCATTTGTAAATGAAGCAAAACAGGAAAGCTAGCAGTCATCAACAATTTTACAGATGCATTAAAAATAGTAAAATACTACCTTTTTCCCAAGCATTCTTACACAGTTAAGAAAGGTTTATCTAAAATGAATGGCTTTGAAAAGTCTTCTTAAAAAAGATTTCT
>NW_012108786.1:1034201-1036366 GCF_000951045.1 Mandrillus leucophaeus | reverse complement strand
CTTTCGCAGTAAATTATGCTACACACCCTTCACTGTGCGACTCTTGTTGAAATTATTTTCTTTCTTTCTTTTTTTTTTTTGAGATGAAGTGTTGCTCTTGTTGTCCAGGCTGGAGTGCAATGGCGCGATCTTGGCTCACCACAACCTCCGCCTCCCGGTTCAAGCAATTCTTCTGCCTCAGCCTCCCAAGCAGCTGGGATTACAGGCAGGCACCACCACGCCCAGCTAATTTAGTATTTTTGTTTTTAGTAGAGACGGAGTTTCTCCATGTTGGTCAGGCTGGTCTTGAACTCCTGACCTCAGGTGATCTACCCTCCTTGACCTCCGGAAGTGCTGGGATTACAGGCCTGGGCCACTGTGCCCAGCTGTTTAAATTCTTTTAAACTAAGAAGATAAGAATGAAGGCATCACAACACCGTCAACACAGGTGCTTGTCTTAGTGTAACTGGGCTGCCTATAACAAAATATCATAAACGTGGTAGCTTATGAAAAATAGAAATTTATGTCTTATAGTCCTGGAGGCTGGGAAGTCCAAGATGAAGGCAGATTTGATATCTGATGAAGGTCTACTTTTTGGCTTACAGATGGTGCCTGCCAGCTGAAGTCTGTCATGGCAGAAAGGGCCAACAAACTCTCTGGGGTCTCTTTCACAAGGGTACTAATCCCATTAATGGGATAGGCCTCATGACCTAATTGCCTCCCAGAGGCCCACCTCCTGATACTGTCACCTGGGTGATTAGGTTTCAACATATAAATTTTGGAAAGATACAAACAGACCATAGCAGGGCTCAAAATGTTTACCATTGATGACTGACTGAGCCTTTTGTTCACTTTGGATTGTAATTTATTATTTCTGAATGAGTTTAATTTGACAGAAATAATAATGGCTGCCTTTAGCAATTTGCATTTAAGCTTAATTCATCTAGTATTACAAAACTGAGGGTTTTAATTGAGTTCTACTCTTTTTTCATAATATTTATAACTATGATTACTGACAGCTTACTACAGCAGTCACTGTTCTAAGTTCTTTACATACATTTGTCTCATTTTATTCCCATAGCAACCTTTTGTACTAGCACAATTATTTCTATTTTACAGATGAGGAAATTGAAGCTTAGTGAAATTAAATAACTTTCCCAATGTCACACTGCTGATAAATGGAGAATTTGAGCATAGGCCCGTCTGCACCCAAATGTTGTTCTGAGCCTAAGTTTCTACATTTTCCCTGTCAGAAAAATATTCTAGAAAACTTCTTAAAAACAGGTTACTGGGCTCCACTCTGGAGAATCCAAATCAAAATCTCTAGGGGAGCTGTCTGGGAATCTGCATGTTGATTACCCCAGGTAATTTTTGTAATGAAATTTAGGGAAAACTCAATAATATGATATGGGTTGCCAGTACATATAAGAAGCCCCTGTGTTAAATATTTTTGCCATATATAGTTTGATTTTCATCACATAAATGTTTCTTGAGGTTCCAACCTATTAGAGAAACCAAGTTTGCAGATTCACATCTATATGTTTCTAGCATATAGAAACATGGGTGTGTGACCCTCACAGCCTCAGAAGGGCCTGGCACCTGGTTTATTGTCTCTCTTTTAAAATTCACAATACAAAGGGTCCTGCATTTTCATTTTCACTGGGCTTTGCAAATTATGTAGCTGGTGCTACCCAGGGAATGGATGCAGCAGAAACTGCAGGCCATGAGGTGCAAAGGATCAGTTCAAGGGAAAAGAGCACAATCTTGTTTCTTCTCCTTCTCTAAGAATTTGGAGAGGGATTATTCGAGGCGGGACAAAGTCAGGCATGAAGTGAAGTGTGATGGTGTCAGGAGTGTGATACAGGGTGGTGTGAGGTTGAAGATCTGGATGGGGGATAATACTTCTATAGAAGGGAGAGGGAAGAGAGTGTGGTGAAGGGTTTGGGAAGCAGAGGAAGGAGAGAGGCAGCATCCTTATGCTGCAGAAGTGCTTCCTGTGGCTGGCCCACCAAGTTAGATTTCAGGAGGGTTAACTGATTGATAAGAATGCCCCCACCATGCTGAACTGTTGGTACAAACAATGTGTTTTGTGCTGAACAACTGCCTTTCTTCTGGGAGTCTGGATTTTGGGTGCATGCGTGGTAGGGGGTGCCTTTGTGACCAGTGCCCAAAAAACTCTTGGGTGC
>NW_012108786.1:1030313-1031441 GCF_000951045.1 Mandrillus leucophaeus | reverse complement strand
CTTCATTGAATTACATCATTTTATTAGCAATGTTTCTTTTATTTGTTTAAAATACATATTGGAGAAAGATAAACTACATAGGCATAGATCTCTGCAACTAAGCACAAGTGAAGAGTTTAATATTTTAATTAAAGATTAAAGATTTAATTTTAATTAAACATTACCCATTCACCCCTCCTATTTCTGGCTAACAAACTCCCCACTGTCTACAGACTATCTTCAGCTCTGGGATTATTAGCATTTGTCGGTTTTCCTGGTTCCAGCTCAGGTCTCATTTTCTCATTCAAGTATTTACTGAAAGCTTACTGTGTATTGTTTGCATATTTTTCTACAGGAAAGTTTTGCTTCTTTACGTTTGGCTAATCATTGTCTAATATTCTCCAGCTCATGCCTTCTACCCACTCCACCAATCTCCATGGAAAGTGGTCTTTACTCATTCTCTTTGCTCTGCCCTTTAACCTTTATATGTTTCCTTTTAAAGAGATGCATCCTCTCACCTCTCTAACTTATCCTGAACTACATTATCAATTCCTGGATTGCAAAAAGCATCGGTCATGCCTCTGTATCTGCAGCCTGCTGTCAATGAGGCAGGATAGGTAGTCAAAGAAGTGACTGTGGGCCGGGCGTGGTGGCTCTTGCCTGTAATCCCAGCACTTTGGGAGGCCAAGGTGGGCGGTTCACCAGGTCAGGAGATCGAGACCAGCCTGGCCAACACGGTGAAACCCCGTCTCTACTAAAAATACAAAAAAGTAGCCGGACGTGGTGGCGGGTGCCTGTAATCCCATCTACTAGGGAGGCTGAGACAGGAGAATCACTTGAACCCGGGAGGCGGAGGTCGCAGGGAGCTGAGTTTGTGCCACTGTACTCCAATATGGGTGGCAGGGTGAGACTCCATCTCAAAAAAAAAAAAAAAAGAAGTGACCACGTTCTCAGGACACGCAGCAACCATGGTGACCATCACACAGTCAATACAATAAGCTCCAGCACTCGCTTGATAATTGAGCTCGTTCAAGCAAAGCTGTCTTCATTAGCGACATCCCCTGTAGAGAGCATGGGCACTTTGATTTCATCTGTCCTCAGACTTTGTTCATTATAATAGTATAAAACACACCCCTAGGTGGAGATTTA
>NW_012108786.1:1026035-1028093 GCF_000951045.1 Mandrillus leucophaeus | reverse complement strand
CCATGAGGTGCAAAGGATCAGTTCAAGGGAAAAGAGCACAATCTTGTTTCTTCTCCTTCTCTAAGAATTTGGAGAGGGATTATTCGAGGCGGGACAAAGTCAGGCATGAAGTGAAGTGTGATGGTGTCAGGAGTGTGATACAGGGTGGTGTGAGGTTGAAGATCTGGATGGGGGATAATACTTCTATAGAAGGGAGAGGGAAGAGAGTGTGGTGAAGGGTTTGGGAAGCAGAGGAAGGAGAGAGGCAGCATCCTTATGCTGCAGAAGTGCTTCCTGTGGCTGGCCCACCAAGTTAGATTTCAGGAGGGTTAACTGATTGATAAGAATGCCCCCACCATGCTGAACTGTTGGTACAAACAATGTGTTTTGTGCTGAACAACTGCCTTTCTTCTGGGAGTCTGGATTTTGGGTGCATGCGTGGTAGGGGGTGCCTTTGTGACCAGTGCCCAAACAACTCTTGGGTGCTGAGTCTAGTGAGCCTCCCTTGTAGACAGCATTTCACACATGCTACCACAACTGATAGCTGGGGGAATTAAGTGTGTTCTGTGGACTCCACTGGGAGAGACTCTTGGAAGCTTGTGTTTGGTTTCCTCTGGACTTCATCTCACGCACTTTTCCCTTTGCTGACTTTGCTTTGTATCCTTTTGCTATAATCATATCCATGAGTACAACTACAGCAGTTCCCCTTTATCTGAGAGGAATGAGTTCCAAGGCTGCCGGTGGATGCCTGAAACTGAAGATGGTACCAAACTCTATATGCATGATGTGTGAATTTCTTTTTCCTTCTTCACAATTTCATAGATAGAAGATTTGTTCTTACTATACATCTTAGCAACCTCAGCAATTTTGTTTTTCTTTCTTATTAAGTCGAGAACTTTTACCTTTTCACTTAAGGAAGCACTTTATGGTTCCTCTTTAGCGTATCTGAATTGCCAGTATCACTACTCTTGCACTTTGGGGCCATCATTAAGTAAAATAAAGGTGACTTAAACATAAGCACTGTGATGCCACCACAGCCCATCTGAGAACTAATGGGTGGGCGGGTAGCCTTGACAGCGTGGATTCTCTAGACAAAGGGACGATTCACATACTGGGCAAAGTGAAGTAAGATGGCAGGAGTTTTGATCGCACTACTCAGAATGGCATGCAATTAATTGTTTCTTTCTGGAATGTTCCATGTAATATTTTCAGACCACAGTTGACCTTGAGTAACTGAAAGCATAGAAAGTGAAACTGTAGCTAAGGGGGGCTACTGTCCACGCTCAGTGCTGAGAGACCTCCTAGTGGGTCATGGAACCTGGAGGTGATATTGGGGACCCAGGCATGGGTCAGGTTATAGAACATTTCCATCATTACAGAAAACTGTTTTGGGGAGCACTTCTCTAGAATGATAAGCAACAAACTAGCAGAAGAAAGCAAAGTTCTGGCTTCTGAGTGGTCTATTTTGTCTGCAGTGAGAGCCAGTTGCAGAGATGAGAACCATGTCATCTTAATGGCTGACGTGGCAAGAAATGATTCTGCAAAGACTGCTCAAAAAGCAAGGAATTCAAATTTGTGATTGAATTCTCTCACTGCACATGTGCAGACCTCTTCTGAACTAAGGATTAGTTCATAATTAATATAATGTCTTGACTTTTAAATGAGGAAAGTGATGTTTTCTGCCTGGGTGGATCCATGTCTGTGGGGTCACAGAGCTTTCTCAGAGTTGACCACAGGGTACCCCACCTCCATAGCTGCTGCCAGGGAGTCAATGACAGAAGAGGTCTGACCTCTCATTTCTCTTTGGCTTCCTTTCTCTATCTTCCAACTACATTGGTCTCCAGATGTTTTTAGCCCTGAGTTGTGGTTCCCTTGTGTATTAGTCCATTTTCATGTGGCTCATAAAGACATACCCAAGACTGGTCATTTACAAAAGAAAGAGTTTTATTGGACTTACAGTTCCACATGGCTGGGGAGGCTTCACAATCATAGTGGAAGGCAAGGAGGAGCAAGTCACATCTTATGTGGATAGCAGCAGGCAAAAAGAGAGCTTCTGCAGAGAAACTCCCATTTTTAAAA
>NW_012108786.1:1020444-1025715 GCF_000951045.1 Mandrillus leucophaeus | reverse complement strand
CTGGTCTTACTCTGTCACTCAAGCTGTAGTGCAGTGGCACAATCATAGCTCACTGCAGTCTTAAATTCCTGGGCTCAAGTGATCCTTCTGCCTCAGCCTCCCAAGTAGTTGGGCCATAAGCATGTGCCACCAAACCTGGTTAATTATTTTTATTTTTTTGTAAATACAGGGTCTTCCTATGTTGCCCAGGCTGGTCTCAAACTCCTGGGGCTCAAGCAATCCTCCCACCTTGGCCTCCCAAAGTGCTGGAATTATAAGTGTGAACCACTGCACCCAGCCTAATGCTAAATTCTAAGCATACCTGCATATGTGCTTACGTAAGTATATCTGCGTGTGTTTATGTGTGTGTGTGTGTGTGTATGTGTAATTGTGCCAGAAGGAAGGGCAAATCTGTGTGAAAGCAGAAATGGTAGAGACTATATTACTTTATTCTGAAAATAAGTGTCACCCATTTTTTTTCTTGATTCCTTAATAGGTGCTTCTTGTGAAGGGGGAAGTAAACAGGTAGGAAGGAGGCCTGGCTATTAAAGTTAGGTAGGCTAGAGGAGTTAGAGGAGCAGTGGAGAAGCGTTCTCAGATATACAACATCCTGAAAACTGACGTTCCAAACTGAGATACTTTTGTTGGGATCTCTTATCATAACAACATAACTCACTAATTTGTAAAGTTATAAGACAAAGTTGGGTTTAATACTGCCCATCACGAAATGACTGGTTTCAGATGTGATACGGCCATCTAAAGTTCAGGGTGAATCAATAGCTCATTCTCTTTCTCAACACCTAAGTGAAGGTGTAAAGTTGGCTTTCTTATAGATATTACCCTGAACTACAGTTTTATTTCCTATGGATGTTCAAGACACAAGTGACTTCTTTTTGGGATTATCAGCATAAGCCAAGCAAACTGTCAGTTCTGCAGGCAAATAAAATGCTCAGACTTAATTTTGGAGCATCTATCTGTCTATTGTACTTAAATAATAACAAATGAATTTTTCCATATGTAGAGTTGAAGGATTAAGAGGAAAGCTATGTCTTTTTGAAACACATAAATAAAGAATAAATAAAGATACCTAAGTAACAAAGTAAAATACAACAGAGTATCTTCTTGGCTCTAATGTTCAGGTCATTTTCTCTTTTTACAAGTTCAATGCCAAGGTTTAGGTTATTTAATACAAAGTGTTGGTTTTTGCTTTTTTTAAAATGGAGAATACTGAGGAAGTCAGAGCAAATTTAGTATCTTTGGCTAAACCAAAAGAGCAAACCAAGCACCCAGTAATGGGGTTCTCTCATAGCAATCCTGACTTCATGAACTGGTTACATTATTATCTCAGCTATGTCAATGAGAATACCACAGCAAAATACTCGAGACATATAAATTTCTTTTCTGTGAAATAAAAGGCCATCTTTTAAGCTCAAGTCATAATTTGCATCCTATTCAGTATCATATAATTAAATTCTAAAGGTTTAAATACCAGAAAACAAATTGATTAGGGTAATCTACTAAAATTGAATTAAGGAATACTTAATACATTACACATAGGGATTACAGAATAGATTATTGAGCCACTTCATTGTTTAAAGCTTGAGTAAGTCAAGAAAACCCTGAAGGAGGCATGGCTAGATTCTTAATTGGCATATGACTTTTTCATAAAAAGATTAAGCAGTCCTCTCCAAGTCTAGTTGCTCTGTTCACCCTTAGAGACTGAGAGAGATTCTTGAGTAAGTGTTGGTCTAGCAACTAATATTCCCACCACCCCTTATAGGTTAGTTTGAAGACATTCATTTACTTTAGCACAACTGGCCTTTGGACTTACTCAATGATAAACTATGGATGGGACACAGGAATCCCCTTTTCTTAACTGGGGACTAGGCATCTATTCCAAAGAGCAATTTGTCATGCCAGTAGGTAAAAGCCAATTCAGATGCACTATTTCCTATGTACACATACCTGGTGACTTCCAAACTAGGATTTATTTTAGAGATAGAAATACAGGCTAGGAATGGTGACTCACACCTGTAATCCCAGCATTTTGGCAGGCCGAGGTGGGCAGATCACTTAAGGTCGGGAGTTTGAGATCAGCCTGGCCAACATGGTGAAACTTCACCTATACTAAAAATACAAAAATTAACTGGGCATGGTGGCATGTGCCCCTGTAATCCCAGCTACTCGGAAGGCTGAGGCAGGAGAATTGCTTGAGCCCAGGAGGCGGAGGTTGCACTGAGCTGAGATCATGCCACTGCACTCCAGTCTGGGTGACAGAGCTAGACTCTGTCTCAAAAAAAAAAAAAAAAAAGAGGTAGTAATACAAATCTTACATTTTTACAATACTTTAGTACAATTTGTTTTTATCCTGATGATAGTAAGACTGCTGTAACAGAACTGTCAGCAAACTTCAAGAAGGAGCTTATGTTTAAAGTTTTTGTCAATAAAGTTTCCAAGTTTCCCAGGCCTGCATGTAGTTAGGAGTGTGAAAAGAAGCTTTATGAAAAGCCAAGTAGGTATCATAAAATAGGTGAACTGGAACACGGTTTTAATTATGCCAGAGTGAGGTAGTTTATAGCTCACAGCTTTGCACCCTAACAATGGATATGAAGTACTGACTAATTGTAATTTTGTCAGTAATAACCTTGAGACATGGATAAACAAAAGTATGGAAGAGTCTACTTGGATCTCTGAAGGGCCAAGGGGGTTAATCTAATTTAGATTAAACAATGAGTTCTATAAATTTAATACTTCATGTGCATCTTAATTTAGAATTGCCAGAGAATGTAAAAAAACTTAGCAAAAGAATTTTTTTAATCCTTAATTTGAAGATAATCATCAGATTCAAGGGATTTTCAAGGTACAAAGGAATAAAAATTTTCATTCAGTTAAGATGAATAAATGTGCAAAACCTTGTTCAGGTTAAAAATAGTTGTGCATATAAATCAAGTGATAACGCTTCTCTTGGACCTTTATAACAATTATTGTCTGCGCAAGTTTTCTGTAATTTATCATGAAGTGCCTCATGGCACTGCCTCCATTGTTACTTGGAAATGCTTATTTAAATCATCTTTTGTGGTTATTTAACCATTCATATTAATTTAATGAACATATATCTGAGTGCCTCAATGTGGCAGGCATTGTCCTTGGCACTGTGATACAGACTTCTGCCTGAGATTCCTGTCTACTGTAAGGGATGATGGTGACAATAATGCAAATAAATAGATAAAAGAGATTGACTCATAACAGGTCATTAATTTGGTCTTTGTCCCAGGTTCCTGGGACCAAGCTTCTAAACCCTAGGACTTTCTCAAGTGATAGGAGTGTTTGTTATTCATAGTGAGCCCCTGGGACCATGCCTGGGTCCATGCCAATAAGGTGACTCATGGTGGGCCCCTAGGTGGTTTCAGGATGGGGACTGGGTGTGCCAGGAAGACCAGCCACCTGATAGAGGGTTGAGGATTTGAGCTTCCTGATATCAGCCTGATCTCTAGGAAGGAGGGGAAAAGGGTGCTAAACATTGTGTTTAATCATGTGGCCAATGATTTCATCAATCTTGATTACAGAATGAGATCCCAATACATCTCTGAACACCCAAAGCCTGGGTGAGCATCACTGGTTGGTGATGCACACTGGTGTACCAGGAGAGTGGGGAATTCTTGACAGAGCAGGAACATCACCATCTTGTACCAGCACAGCCATTTTAAAGATCCCCTTGATAAAAAATCGCCTAAGTTCAAAGGGCATCAGGCTAAGGTCAGCATGACCATAAACCACAAATGATATCTCTGACCAGAAACATTCCAACTCTAAATCCCTCCCCCACCAGAGACGTGCCAGCCCCAAGTTAATCTCCCCTCTGGCCAGAGAGGCTGGAGAGATGTCAGTCCCAAGAAAACCTCCCCTCCAACCAGAGACATTTCAACCCTGCAATAAACTTCTCTTCCACACAGAAACATTTCAAGCCTATAATAAGCTCTCTCACCCTAAAGCCCTTAAATACTCTTAGTCTGTAAGAGAGAGTGCTCTTGATTGAAATAGGCAAGAAGACCCTCTGATGTTTATTCTCCAAAATAAACCTGTCTTTGACTGTTGAGCCACCTTTTGTGTTTCTTTCCACTTTCTTTAACTCTTACAATTCTGACTTCACAGGAAGAGGACATGCAAGCTCTGTCTCTGACGCTTCCGCAGACCTCACCCTGTACATCTCTTCATTTGTCTAGACTTGATTTGTATCCTTTATAACAAAACTCTGATTATAAGTAAGTACTTTCCTGAGTTCTGTGAGTTCTGTGAGTTATTCTACTAAATTATTGACCCTGAAAGAATAGTAGGAACCCCCAACTTTGTAGTCAGTTGGTCAGAAATGTGAGTGGCTTAAGAACCCCCCAAGCTTGCAGCTGGTGTGTGAAGAGAAGGCTGTCTTGTTGGGGACTGTACTCTTAACTTGTGAAGGCTGTGCTAACTCAGGGCAGTTAATGTCAGAATTGGGTCATGCATTGCAGAGATAATTCCAGGGAGTGGCACGTTCTGTGAAGAAAATTAAGAAGGACATGGGGAGGTGTGAGTGGCTATGTCAGCTGAGTGGACAAGAAAGTCCTCCAGGAAGAATTAACATCGAAGCTGAGGTCCACATGATGAGAGGGAAATGAGAGCTTGCTTATGTAGAAGGACATTGCCCTTGGGGACTCAGAAAATGCAGTTGAGCTCTCATCAAGTACTGTGGCCAGCACCTCCAAGCTAGGAGAAGCTAAATGGATGGATGCTACACTGTCACCTGAGACAGTCTTCATGCCTCTCCAAGAAAAGGCATGAAGTCAAGGGTACAGGGACAGGAACATGGAACAGGAAGATGGGTAGAGCTTTTCTGATATCAAGCCTGCCACTTTTTCCACAGCAAATGGGTATAAGAATGATGGTGGTAGCTAACACTTAGAGAGCTCTGGCTATGTGCAAGGACTGGGGACAATCAGGCTTTATTAGAGTAAACTCAGTGATGTCATTGCAATTATTCTCATGTGCAGCTGAGGTAAGGATTTGGGTGAGAAGTGAAAGCCCAGAGAGGTTAAGGAACTTGTCCAAAGGCACATGGTTAGTAAGGGAGAAAGCTGGGATTTGGACCCAGGTGTGTGTGATTCCAAAGTCTGTGCTGTTCACTATGCTGCTATGTAAGGTTGCTGGTCTAAGTGTGGCCTGTTGGCAGTGGCAACACCTTGTAGCCATTCCAAGGCTACTGGCAGTGGCAGCCATACCTTGTAGCATCTCAGGTCCTGCTCCAGACTTCCTGAATTA
>NW_012108786.1:1015437-1020394 GCF_000951045.1 Mandrillus leucophaeus | reverse complement strand
ATGTTTATTCTCCAAAATAAACCTGTCTTTGACTGTTGAGCCACCTTTTGTGTTTCTTTCCACTTTCTTTAACTCTTACAATTCTGACTTCACAGGAAGAGGACATGCAAGCTCTGTCTCTGACGCTTCCGCAGACCTCACCCTGTACATCTCTTCATTTGTCTAGACTTGATTTGTATCCTTTATAACAAAACTCTGATTATAAGTAAGTACTTTCCTGAGTTCTGTGAGTTCTGTGAGTTATTCTACTAAATTATTGACCCTGAAAGAATAGTAGGAACCCCCAACTTTGTAGTCAGTTGGTCAGAAATGTGAGTGGCTTAAGAACCCCCCAAGCTTGCAGCTGGTGTGTGAAGAGAAGGCTGTCTTGTTGGGGACTGTACTCTTAACTTGTGAAGGCTGTGCTAACTCAGGGCAGTTAATGTCAGAATTGGGTCATGCATTGCAGAGATAATTCCAGGGAGTGGCACGTTCTGTGAAGAAAATTAAGAAGGACATGGGGAGGTGTGAGTGGCTATGTCAGCTGAGTGGACAAGAAAGTCCTCCAGGAAGAATTAACATCGAAGCTGAGGTCCACATGATGAGAGGGAAATGAGAGCTTGCTTATGTAGAAGGACATTGCCCTTGGGGACTCAGAAAATGCAGTTGAGCTCTCATCAAGTACTGTGGCCAGCACCTCCAAGCTAGGAGAAGCTAAATGGATGGATGCTACACTGTCACCTGAGACAGTCTTCATGCCTCTCCAAGAAAAGGCATGAAGTCAAGGGTACAGGGACAGGAACATGGAACAGGAAGATGGGCAGAGCTTTTCTGATATCAAGCCTGCCACTTTTTCCACAGCAAATGGGTATAAGAATGATGGTGGTAGCTAACACTTAGAGAGCTCTGGCTATGTGCAAGGACTGGGGACAATCAGGCTTTATTAGAGTAAACTCAGTGATGTCATTGCAATTATTCTCATGTGCAGCTGAGGTAAGGATTTGGGTGAGAAGTGAAAGCCCAGAGAGGTTAAGGAACTTGTCCAAAGGCACATGGTTAGTAAGGGAGAAAGCTGGGATTTGGACCCAGGTGTGTGTGATTCCAAAGTCTGTGCTGTTCACTATGCTGCTATGTAAGGTTGCTGGTCTAAGTGTGGCCTGTTGGCAGTGGCAACACCTTGTAGCCATTCCAAGGCTACTGGCAGTGGCAGCCATACCTTGTAGCATCTCAGGTCCTGCTCCAGACTTCCTGAATTAGAATCTGCATTTTAACAAGATCCCAGGTGGTTTCTAAGTACATTAACATTTGTAAAGCACTACTACATGAGGCCTCTGAGTTTTCCACTTAAAGTCCCATTAGGAATCCAAACTTCCATCCTAATCTCCTCCACTTTGTTAAAATTTTCACCCTCACTAAAACATAAACTGATCCAGGATCAGAGCCATGTCTTGTTTTTCTCAATAAAGTCTTTTAGGTTGAATTTGTTTTCAGGAACTGATCCTGGAATAGGTTAGACTCTATTTCACTCTGTGTTTCTGTCACTTCCAAAGTATGTTCCACACTGGGGATGTTTAGATCCAATAGGCCAAGCCTAATTCTCTTCAAATAGTGAAAGACTGGTCAGAATTCAGCAGAGAAACCCAACTATGGGGATTCAATTTGCAGGGAAATCTCTTGTCTGCATCTGGGGATGCTGTTTCTTCTGCAGAGAGTGACAAGTTCAGGAAGGGACAGGCACCCAGAGAGAGGACATGGAGGAGACAGAACTCACCCAGCCACACTGAGGACTAAACTCTGATTTTTTTTTTTTTGTCTTGCCCAAATTCCTATCTAAGGGGTGTGGGGAGTCATGCCCTACAAGTCATAAATTTTCATCAGATGAGTTTTATTTAACCTATTTATTGTGATTTCCTTTCCAACCTGACTCTGGCATAACATTACAAGACAAGGAAGAAAATCAAAATATTTTATCCCAAAGCATGTTTCTTTGCCATATTTTGAAATGGGCCTCCAAAGCTGTTCTTTGTGGGGGAAATTTTGCATCTGTAAAGAATCTCTATCAACATAGCTCGATCTTTTTCTTCCAGACCCTCCCAATCCTAAAGAGATTAACTAAGATCTGAATAGAAAACTTATATCATCTATTGTCTCTAAGGGCATCCATTGTAAGACTTCAAAAGAACTTTGGTATCCACAATCTTTTATCTTAATATGAACATTCCATTTCTATCGATCTCAGGTCTTTAGACAAACTCAACAAATTGTCAACCACAAAATATTTGAATTCACCTATAGCCTGGAACCCCCACCCCCACCCTGCTTTGAGCTGTCCCACCTTTCTGGACCACACCCACGTATTTCTTAAATGTATTTGATTGATGTCTCATACCTCTCTAAAATGTATAAAACCTGCCAGGTGTGGTAGCTGGTTGTAATGTACATGCCTGTAATCCCAGCACTTTGGGAGGCCGAGGAGGGTGGAACATGAGGTCAAGAGCTCGAGGTCAGCCTGGCCAACATGGTGAAACCCTGTCTCTACTAAAAATACAAAAAATTAGCCGGGCATGGTGGCCTATGCCTGTAGTCCCAGGTACTTGGGAGGCTGAGGCAGGAGAATCACTTGAACTTGGGAAGTGGAGACTGCAGTGAGCCAAGATTATGCCACTGCACTCTAGCCTGGGCAACAGAGTAAGACTGTCTCAAAAAACAAAATATAAAATAAAATCACATAAAATAGATAAAATGTATAAAACCAAGCTGTGCCTCAACCACCTTGGGCACATGTTCTCAGAACCTCTTGAGGGCTGTGTCATGGACCATGGTCACTCATATTTGGCTCAGAATAGATGTCTTCAAATATTTTATAGAATTTGACTCTTCGTTGACAACACAGACCTGCAGAACCAAGTCTGGTATCAGATCATTCACGTTGATTAATTCCTCTATGGCATGTGACGGTTCCCCCAAATACAAATAGTATTTGAAAGGACAGGTAAGAAAATCGGTCACACGCACACAAGTATCATATCAATTGTGAAACAGAAAGACTTTTTTCCAAACTGGAACCAATTTTACTTCCCATTTCAACAGTGAGTTTGCAGCTAAAGTTGAGTAACTGAGTAATCTTAAAGAGGCTGATTTCCTTCATAGGAATTGTCCATTTCTTCTAATTGTTTAAAGTCACTCTGGAGTCTGGAAGACAAAAGGGAAGGCTTCCATCTACTTGCAAAAGTTGCAGCATTTGTAATTGCAGCTGACCTCAGAAATGCCCAGAGGGCTCAATCCATTAATGGGAATCAGCCTAGGGTGTGATCCTGAAAATTTCACTATTTCTGCTTGTTCTTAGACCTACTACTGCTTCTCAGTTGTTAGTAGCCCATGGCAATAGCAGTGAAGGCTGGGACATTAAGAAAAAATAGAGGTTAATGGTTTCTAGGCATCACTCCAGAGTGGTTTTTTTGTTTGTTTGTTTTGTTTTGTTTTGTTTTTTTCATGCCTTCTATTATCAACCCTAAAAACCTGCCAGAATGAGATGTTAAAACAAACAAACAAACCACACACACACACATTAAAAAAATAAAAAACAAAACCAAAAAACCCAGAAGTCATCAACTTTCTGCCACTGACCCCTCACTCCTGTGGCTATGGGTTTTCTATCAAGATTTCCAGATGACTGATCTCATGATGGGGTAAGATTAAGAGTTCTGATACCACTCAGCTGTTGATAGGCAGACACCCAAGGTCAGAGTTTCATCCTCTTCGGGTGTCCACATTCATTTTGGCCCTGGGGAATAACTAAGGATGCGGACTGTATTAAACTGTTTTAATACATGTGCGCTGCTGCAGACCAGCTGTGAGACCTCGGGCCAGTGAGTTAACCTCTCTAGACCAGACCGTCATCTGTAAAATGAGAGGTTCTGCACTGGTTGATGTCTAAGATGCCTCCACTGTTAGGATACTGTGATTCTTGGTCTTGTTTTGAGCTATACTTGAGGCAAAAATAAACAGCCACATTTTGTGGAGAAAAAAATGGGAAAAGCAAAATAATTTAGAGCATTGTCTCAGGAAATAGTTACTGAGAATGATCAAATGTTACCCATTCTGAGATTTGTGATGTTAATGCTCTTTTCAAAAATCATTGATGAGCCTATCATGATGATGCAAGAGACGAGGGACAAAGACCAAATCCAAGTAAATCGAATGTATTATAATTAATGGCCAGGGCAGGAATGGAGAGACAGAGAGAAAGTGGTCCTCCATGCTGGTAATGCACCTATTAGCATCCTACATAGATCGCCTGAGGCGACCTCTCTTTTCTGGGTGGGGCTGAATCAGAGATAAGCTTTCAGAACAACAGTAGGAAAGTAAAGTGAGCCAGAAATCAGAGCACACAGTGTCATGAAAACTCTAAAAAGGAAAAGGCAGAGGCAAGAGCTGCACCCAAACAGGGAATGAGGGGTCTAGGAAAACAGGCTCTAAAATCCAGATTTCATGCCGGAACTCAGTTCACCCAGCATCTGTGGCTCCGTTAGAGAATTCCAAAGCCCCAGGGCCCTGAGATTTCTCTGCTTGGGTTGATGAGTGCCCTAAGGGCAGAAGCTGAGTTTCAGGCCAAAGCTGGCATTATCAATCTCCCTCTGCTTTGATGTATTATTTTTCTTCCTCATTCAACAAATATTTGTTGAATCCTTTCTAGGTGTTATGCATGTGATACTACTGATAATATAAAAGTGAATTAGATTCTGTGTTTACTTTTAAGAAGTACACTGTTGGGGAGGCAGAACAGATGCAGTAAGCGGAAAGAGAACAATCAGTTGTCTGATGACTTGTCAAAAAGATGGGTGCAAAATCAAGGGGGATCTTTTTTCCACTAAGCATGGGATTGGGAGCGGTTTTTGTCACCTATCCTTTTTTCATCTTCTGCTTTCAGAACCAGCACTTCATGTAAGAATAAGTTAGAAGACACAGCTTGGCAGTA